>NW_028166643.1:0-32506 GCF_964263955.1 Coregonus lavaretus
TCACAACCCTGGCGTTGCAAACGCCATGTTTTACCAACTGAGCTACATCCCTGCCGGCCATTCCCTCCCCTACCCTGGGCATGGGTCTCCCGGTCGCGGCCGGCTATGACAGAGCCTGGATTCGAACCAGGATCTCTAGTGGCACAGCTAGCACTGCGATGCAGTGCCTTAGACCACTGCGCCACTCGGGAGACAACATATGGTCAAACACATATATTATGTTACGATCCAGTTATCCATGGACTTCTTAGATCTAGCAAGCCCTGTGTCCTCAGACCAGCCCTGAAAGGGTTAAACAGATCCATCTCTCTCATTTTACATTTACATTTTAGTCATTTAGCAGACGCTCTTATCCAGAGCGAGTTACAGGAGCAATTAGGGTTAAGTGCCTTGCTCAAGGGCACATTTACGTCATTTAGCAGACGCTCTTATCCAGAACGACTCACAAATTGGTGCATTCACCCTATAGCCAGTGGGAAAACCACTTTACAATTTTTTTTGGGGGGGGGGGGGGGTGGTAGAAGGATTACTTTATCCTATCCCAGGTAATCCTTAAAGAGGTGGGGTTTCAAATGTCTCCGGAAGGTGGTGAGTGACTCCGCTGTCCTGGCGTCGTGAGGGAGCTTGTTCCACCATTGGGGTGCCAGAGCAGCGAACAGTTTTGACTGGGCTGAGCGGGGAACTATGCTTCCGCAGAGGAAGGGGAGCCAGCAGGCCAGAGGTGGATGAACGCAATGCCCTCGTTTGGGTGTAGGGACTGATCAGAGCCCGAAGGTACAGAGGTGCCGTTCCCCTCACTGCTCCATAGGCAAGCACCATGGTCTTGTAACGGATGCGAGCTTCAACTGGAAGCCAGTGGAGTGTGCGGAGGAGGGGGGTGACGTGAGAGAACTTGGGAAGGTTGAACACCAGACGGGCTGCGGCATTCTGGATGAGTTGTAGGGGTTTAATGGCACAGGCAGGGAGGCCAGCCAACAGCGAGTTGCAGTAGTCCAGACGGGAGATGACAAGTGCCTGGATTAGGACCTGTGCCGCTTCCTGTGTAAGGCAGGGTCGTACTCTCCGAATGTTGTAGAGCATGAACCTGCAGGAGCGGGTCACCGCCTTGATGTTAGCGGAGAACGACAGGGTGTTGTCCAGGGTCACGCCAAGGCTCTTCGCACTCTGGGAGGAGGGCACAACGGAGTTGTCAACCGTGATGGCGAGATCATGGAACGGGCAGTCCTTCCCGGGAGGAAGAGCAGCTCCGTCTTGCCAGGGTTCAGCTTGAGGTGGTGATCCGTCATCCATACTGATATGTCTGCCAGACATGCAGAGATGCGATTCGCCACCTGGTTATCAGAAGGGGGAAAGGAGAAGATTAGTTGTGTATCGTCAGCGTAGCAAGTTCTAATGTAGTGATCCTCTTGGATCCACTAGGGATCTATACCTCTAACATGTGTCTTCCATTTAGTCCACTACAGCACAGGCAGAACATCTGATGTCCCACACACTGGGGAAGGGGGAAATGTGTGTATGGTTATGTCCCAAACGGAATCCTATTGCCTATATAGTGCACTACTTTTGATCAGAGCCCTATGGGGCCTAGTCAAAAAGTAGTGCACTATATTGGGAAAAGGGTGCCATTTGGCACTCCTCCTATATTATATCCCCTGGTGTGAGTGAGTGAGTGTGAGTGAGTGAGTGTGTGTGAGTGGGTGTGTTTGTGAGTGGGTGTGTGTGTGAGTGTGTATGTGTGTGTGTGTGTGTGAGCCCGCATCTGCTTCTCTGCCTGTAGCTGTGTGTGCATTCACACTCCAAATGTTTAACCAGCTGTATAATAACCAGCTAACCATGTCATTTCTGTTCTTTACAAGGTGGGTTATTTTGCGAAACACAAACATTCCTCTGTGCATCTCATGTTTCTTAATTTAAGGTGTCAGTTTAAACTGTCATCTTGTCCCCTTACATTCTCTACACTGGTAAATAAGCACTTAGTCATGTCAGTTTAGCCTGACACCCTTAACTACTACTTCACTATTTAAGGTCCCTACAAAACCATCTGAGAGGGAGAGGGGGAGAAAGGAGAGGGGGAGAAAGGAGTGGGGGAGAAAGGAGAGGGGGAGAAAGGAGTGGGGGAGAAAGGAGAGGGGGAGAAAGGAGAGGGAGAGAAAGGAGTGGGGGAGAAAGGAGAGGGGGAGAAAGGAGAGGGTGGGAAAGGAGAGGGAGAGAAAGGAGAGGGGGAGAAAGGAGAGGGGGAGAAAGGAGAGGGGGAGAAAGGAGAGGGAGAAAAAGGAGAGGGGGAGAAAGAAGAGGGGGAGAAAGGAGAGGGAGAGAAAGGAGAGGGGGAGAAAGGAGAGGGGGGGAAAGGAGAGGGGGAGAATGGAGAGGGGGAGAAAGGAGAGGGGGAGAAAGGAGAGGGAGAGAAAGGAGAGGGGGAGAAAGGAGAGGGGGGGAAAGGAGAGGGAGAGAAAGGAGAGGGGGAGAAAGGAGAGGGGGAGAAAGGAGAGGGAGAGAAAGGAGAGGGAGAGAAAGGAGAAGGTGGGAAAGGAGAGGGAGAGAAAGGAGAGGGGGAGAAAGGAGAGGGGGAGAAAGGAGAGGGAGAGAAAGGAGAGGGAGAAAAAGGAGAGGGAGAGAAAGGAGAGGGAGATGGGAGAAAGTAGTGGAAGTCATTCAGAGTAGAGGGGTCCCCCCTGTGATGGGACATGACTCTAGAAGGACTAATATATCCAGAAGGACTAATACATCTAGAAGGACTAATATATATATAGAAGGACTAATATGTCTAGAATGAATAATACGTTTAGAAGGACTAATACATATATAAGGATTAATACATATAGAAGGACTAATACATCTAGAAGGACTAATATATATATATATAGAAGGACTAATACATCTAGAAGGACTAATACATCTAGAAGGACTAATACATCTAGAAGGACTAATACATCTAGAAGGATTAATACATCTAGAAGGACTAATACATATAGAAGGACTAATACATCTAGAAGGACTAATACATCTAGAAGGACTAATACATATATAAGGACTAATACATCTAGAAGGACTAATACATCTAGAAGGACTAATACATCTAGAAGGACTAATACATCTAGAAGGACTAATACATCTAGAAGGACTAATACATCTAGAAGGACTAATACATATATAAGGACTAATACATCTAGAAGGACTAATACATCTAGAAGGACTAATACATCTAGAAGGACTAATACATCTAGAAGGACTAATACATCTAGAAGGACTAATACATCTAGAAGGACTAATACATCTAGAAGGACTAATACATATATAAGGACTAATACATCTAGAATGACTAATACATCTAGAAGGACTAATACATCTAGAAGGACTAATACATCTAGAAGGACTAATACATCTAGAAGGACTAATACATTTAGAAGGACTAATACATTTAGAAGGACTAATACATCTAGAAGGACTAATACATCTAGAAGGATTAATACATCTAGAAGGACTAATACATATAGAAGGACTAATACATCTAGAAGGACTAATACATCTAGAAGGACTAATACATCTAGAAGGACTAATACATCTAGAAGGACTAATACATCTAGAAGGACTAATACATATAGAAGGACTAATACATCTAGAAGGACTAATACATCTAGAAGGACTAATACATCTAGAAGGACTAATACATATAGAAGGACTAATACATATAGAAGGACTAATACATATATAAGGATTAATACATATAGAAGGACTAATACATATAGAAGGACTAATACATATATAAGGATTAATACATATAGAAGGACTAATACATCTAGAAGGACTAATACATCTAGAAGGACTAATACATCTAGAAGGACTAATACATCTAGAAGGACTAATACATATAGAAGGACTAATACATCTAGAAGGACTAATACATCTAGAAGGACTAATACATCTAGAAGGATTAATACATCTAGAAGGACTAATACATATAGAAGGACTAATACATATAGAAGGACTAATACATCTAGAAGGACTAATACATCTAGAAGGACTAATACATCTAGAAGGACTAATACATCTAGAAGGACTAATACATCTAGAAGGACTAATATGTCTAGAATTAATAATATGTTTAGAAGGACTAATACATCTAGAAGGACTAATACATCTAGAAGGACTAATACATATATAAGGACTAATACATCCAGTACCCATACAATCAGACTAATATCTTCAGACAGACTAATACTTCCAGAAGGAGTAATACATCTAGAAGGACTAATACATCCAGTACCCATACAATCAGACTAATATCTTCAGACAGACTAATACTTCCAGAAGGAGTAATACATCCATGACTAATACATCTAGAATTTAACATTTTAGTCATTTAGCAGACACTCTTTTCCAGAGCGACTTACAGGAGCAATTAGGGTTAAGTACCTTGCTCATGCCCACAGATTCTTCACCTAGTCGGCTCAGGGATTTGAACCATCAATCTTTCAGTAACTGGCTCAAAACTATTAACCTCTGTGCTACCTGCCGCCCAAGTGGGACTAATACATCCAGAAGGACTAATATATCTTGAAGGACTAATACATCCAGAACTATTACATCCAGAAAAAATAATATATCCAGAAGGACTAATACAGCTAGAACTAGTACATTGAAGGACAAATTAATCCAGAAGGACTAATACATTGAGGACTAATACATCCAGTAGAGGAAAGCCCAAAAAAGACTCCAGTCACCCTAGTCATAGACTGTTCTCTGCTACCGCACGGCAAGCGGTACCGGAGCGCCAAGTCTAGGTCCAAAAGGCTCCTTAACAGCTTCTACCCCCAAGCCATAAGACTGCTGAACAATTAATCAAATGGCCACCCGGACTATTTACATTGACCCTCCCCCCCCCCCCCCCCCCCCACCCTCCATTTGTTTTTACACTGCTGCTACCCGCTGTCTGTTATCTACAGTGGGGGAAAAAAGTATTTAGTCAGCCACCAATTGTGCAAGTTCTCCCACTTAAAAAGATGAGAGAGGCCTGTAATTTTCATCATAGGTACACGTCAACAATGACAGACAAAATGAGATTTTTTTTCTCCAGAAAATCACATTGTAGGATTTTTAATGAATTTATTTGCAAATTATGGTGGAAAATAAGTATTTGGTCAATAACAAAAGTTTCTCAATACTTTGTTATATACCCTTTGTTGGCAATGACACAGGTCAAACGTTTTCTGTAATTCTTCACAAGGTTTTCACACACTGTTGCTGGTATTTTGGCCCATTCCTCCATGCAGATCTCCTCTAGAGCAGTGATGTTTTGGGGCTGTCGCTGGGGAACACAGACTTTCAACTCCCTCCAAAGATTTTCTATGGGGTTGAGATCTGGAGACTGGCTAGTCCACTCCAGGACCTTGAAATGCTTCTTACGAAGCCAATCCTTCGTTGCCCGGGCGGTGTGTTTGGGATTATTGTCATGCTGAAAGACCCAGCCACGTTTCATCTTCAATGCCCTTGCTGATGGAAGGAGGTTTTCACTCAAAATCTCACGATACATGGCCCCATTCATTCTTTCCTTTACACAGATCAGTCGTCCTGGTCCCTTTGCAGAAAAACAGCCCCAAAGCATGATGTTTCCAACCCAATGCTTCACAGTAGGTATGGTGTTCTTTGGATAAAACTCAGCATTCTTTGTCCTCCAAACACGACGAGTTTAGTTTTTACCAAAAAGTTCTATTTTGGTTTCATCTGACCATATGACATTCTCCCAATCCTCTTCTGGATCATCCAAATGCACTCTAGAAAACTTCAGACGGGCCTGGACATGTACCTTTTTAAGCAGGGGGACACGTCTGGCACTGCAGGATTTGAGTCCCTGGTGGCGTAGTGTGTTACTGATGGTAGGCTTTGTTACTTTGGTCCCAGCTCTCTGCAGGTCATTCACTAGGTCCCCCCGTGTGGTTCTGGGATTTTTGCTCACCGTTCTTGTGATCATTTTGACCCCACGGGGTAAGATCTTGCGTGGATTCCCAGATCGAGGGAGATTATCAGAGGTCTTGTATGTCTTCCAATTCCTAATAATTGCTCCCACAGTTGATTTCTTCAAACCAAGCTGCTTACCTATTGCAGATTCAGTCTTCCCAGCCTGGTGCAGGTCTACAATTTTGTTTCTGGTGTCCTTTGACAGCTCTTTGGTCTTGGCCATAGTGGAGTTTGGAGTGTGACTGTTTGAGGTTGTGGACAGGTGTCTTTTATACTGATAACAAGTTCAAACAGGTGCCATTAATACAGGTAACGAGTGGAGGACAGAGGAGCCTCTTAAAGAAGAAGTTACAGGTCTGTGAGAGCCAGAAATCTTGCTTGTTTGTAGGTGACCAAATACTTATTTTCCAGCATAATTTGCAAATAAATTCATTAAAAATCCTACAATGTGATTTTCTGGATTTGTTTTTCTCAATTTGTCTGTCATAGTTGACCTGTACCTATGATGAAAATTACAGGCCTCTCTCATCTTTTTAAGTGGGAGAACTTGCACAATTGGTGGCTGACTAAATACTTTTTTTCCCCCACTGTATGTATAGTTACTTTACCCCTACCTACATGTATAAATTACCTCGACTAACCTGTACCCCCGCACTTTGACTCGGTACCGGTACCCCCTGTATATAGCCTCGTTACTGTTATTTTATTGTGTTACTTTTTCTTTTTTTAAACTTTAGTTTATCTGGTAAATATTTTCTTAACTCTTTCTTGACCTGCATTGTTGGTTAAGGGCTTGTAAGTAAGCATTTCACGGTAAGGTCTACACCTGTTGTATTCGGCGCATGTGACAAATAAAGTTGGATTTGATTTGATTCGAGTAGGACTAATACATCTAGAATAACTAATATATCTAGAAGGACTAATACAGCAATAAAGACTAATACATCTCGAAGGACTAATACGTCTAGAAGGACTAAGGGAAAGGGATACCTAGTCAGTTGAGCAACTGCATGCATTCAACCGAAATGTGTCTTCCTCATTTAACCCCTCTCAATCAGAGAGGTCTGTGGAGCTGCCTCAGTCGACGTCCACGTCATTCACACCCAGGGATCAGTTGTTGTTGGGGGTTAACTGCCTTTCTCATGGGGCAGAACTGTAGATTTTTCCACCTTACTGGCTCAGGGATTCGAACCAGCGACCTTTCGGTTACTGGCCCAACGCTCTTAACCACTTGGCTACCTGCCTATAATACATCCAGAATTGGGGATGGTCATCTTAAATCCAGTGTACCCCCCCACCAGCCCTTTTCCTTTCTGCTACTGACCCTCTCCCAGTCCAATGACCTTAATGAATTTAGGATACCCCCAGACCCAGCTCCCACAGACCCCCAGACCCCCAGACCTCCAGACCTGGCTGCCCCAGAGCCCTAAACCTCCTGTGACCTGGCTGAATTTACCCCCTTAACCCCCACCGTTAACACAGCTGGATTACCAGCAATCTATCAGTTGAGCTACATCCCTGCCGGCCATTCCCTCCCCTACCCTGGACGACGCTGGGCCAATTGTGCGCCGCCCATGAGTCTCCCAGTCGCGGCCGGCTGCGACAGAGCCTGGATTCGAACCAGGATCTCTAGTGGCACAGTTAGCACTGCGATGCAGTGCCTTAGACCACTGCGCCACTCAGGAGTACACAGCTGGATTACCACTGTCTGTGAGGGTTTGTAACTCCAGAACTGGTCATCTTATATCCAATGTACGACCCACCAAACAGCCTTTCTCCTACCCAGTAGCCTCTCCTCCTGTTCTGACCCACAGCTCTAAATCTGTCCCGTGACTTGGATGTAATTACCCCAGACCCCCAGCTCCCCAAGTAAATGGATTATCACCATAGACTGAGCGGATGCCCATTTCCCTGGATCCTCCCAACCATGACTAACCACAGGAAGAGAAGAATGAACCCTCTATTTCCGTCCCTAACCCCCTTTCATTTAGTTACAGGTTTCCATGTGGAATCCCTGGGATGTGACCACGCCACTGCTTCAGGCCTAATGCTGTTTTATTCTGTGGTTACTTGTTATATCGCCTCAATTAGCTCACAAAGCAGAACGTCACATCGGAGGAAAATCAATTAGATAGTTCTGGAGTGAATGCCTCAGTGTTGGAGGCGTAGAGGATTGGAATCACTTTGCTTTTATGTTCACTTAAAGGGGTCATCACGGGTAACTAACCGTAACTATTGACCCTAAACTAACCTAAACTGTTGACCCTAAACTAAGCCAAACTAGTGGGACGTGTGGTTTAGGCTGACTCGGGTCAACTACAGCTTTCTCTCTCTTGTTCTTGTATTAGTCGGATAAGATATACTTTAATAGTCCATATGAGATGCAAATGTATTTTCCACCAACACACAAACTCACAATAGGTTTGGAGAGGCTGGAGAGTAGAGAATGCCATTTATCATGTATGTTCTATGTTGATTAGAACCAGGCACACATTGCCTTGTTGCTCATTCCTGGTAGCAGGTCACGAGGTCAAGCAGAGAGCCCTACAGAGCACCCTGACAGTACCTGGACATTGTCACAGTGGTAAGAGCCCTCTAGATATCACACGGTCAGTGACAGGGAAAGAGTGAACACTGTCCCTAACCTTCCCCTCGTGTCCTAACCCACAGCCTTCACCTTAGAACCCCTCTACGGCTGGGAACCTTTTACTGTGGAACCTCCGTACCAGAAGAATCATTAGGAGCCATAGAACCTGACCCAGATGGACCCGTTAGGTAGACTGTGACTGTTCTATACACTCTGTGGTCCGTTAGGTAGACTGTGACTGTTCTATACAGACTCTGTGGTCCGATAGTTGACTGTGACTTTTCTATACCTTACTACTAGATTATAATGATGTATCTGTTATCTGTAGAGAGAGATACCTTACTACTAGATTATAATGATCTATCTGTTATCTGTAGAGAGAGATACCTTACTATTAGATTATAATGATCTATCTGTTATCTGTAGAGAGAGATACCTTACTATTAGATTATAATGATCTATCTGTTATCTGTTGAGAGAGATACCTTACTATTAGATTATAATGATCTATCTGTTATCTGTTGAGAGAGATACCGTATTACTAGATTATAATGATCTATCTGTTATCTTAGTACTAAATTATAATGATATACTGTGTATATATATATATATATATATATATATATATATATATATATATATATATACAGACAATATATATATTGTCATTGCTCTCCGTCAATGACTTCAGAGCCTTTGAGACGGTACTCCGTCAATGACTTCAGAGCCTTTGAGCCGGCACTCCGTCAATGACTTCAGACAGAGTCTTTGAGTTGGTCTGGCCCTCTCAAGGTAATGTGTCTCTGGGGAGGTAGACTTATATCACATGGGGTAGTAAATTGCCCCTGGCACCCTCAGCCTTCTCCCATTGACCTCCTGCACAAGGTTCTCTGTAACCCCTGACCCCTAGCCTCTTATGGAGAGGCTCCATAGACATGCCAGGGTAAACACAGCCAGTAAATGAGAACAGGTTTGGGGGGGGGGGGGGGGGGTTGATGTAACACTGCCACCAGACATGGCTCAGAGCGAGAGCAGGGGGAGGGGGCAGGTTTTGATGTAACGCCGGTCATGCTGTCAAACAGTCTAGTGATGGAACACATTGGAGACAGAAAAATACAGAGATGGAGGAAGAGGAGGAGGGAGAGAAAGAGGAGGAGGAAGAGGAGGAGATGGAGGGAGGAAGAGGATACGGAGGAGGGAGAGGAGGTGTGTGTTTTAGCTCAGTGCACACACAGTGAACCCTGAACCGTGTCTGGCTAGTGTCACCTGGGCCTATGAAAACATAGTGTGTTGATCCTCTGAGATGATGTTTAGGAGAAGGATGGTAGATCCTCTGAGATTATGTTTAGGAGAAGGATGGTAGATCCTCTGAGATGATGTTTAGGAAAGGGATGGTAGATCCTCTGAGATGATGTTCAGGAGAGGGATGGTACAGTCGTGGTCAAACGTTTTGAGAATGACACAAATACTAATTTTCACAAGTCTGCTGCCTCAGTTTTGATGATGGCAATTTGCATATACTCCAGAATGTCATGAAGAGTGATCAGATGAATTGCAATTAATTGCAAAGTCCCTCTTTGCCATGAAAATGAACTTAATCCCCAAAAAAAGCCCTGCCACATAAGGACCAGCTGCCATCATGTCAGTGATTCTCTCGTTAACACAGGTGAGACTGTTGACGAGGACAAGGCTGGAGATCACTTTGTCATGCAGATTGAGTTAGAATAACAGACTGGAAACTTTAAAAGGAGGGTGGTGCTTGAAATCATTGTTCTTCTTCTTTTAACCATGGTTAACTGCAAGGAAACACGTGCCGTCATCATTGCTTTGCACAAAAAGGGCTTCATAGGCAAGGATATTGCTGCTAGTAAGATTGCACCTAAATCAACCATTTATCGGATCATCAAGAACTTCAAGGACAGAGATTCAATTGTTGTGAAGAAGGCGTCAGGGCGCCCAAGAAAGTCCAGCAAGCGCCAGGACCGTCTCCTAAAGTTGATTCAGCTGCGGGATCGGGGCACCACCAGTGCAGAGCTTGCTCAGGAATGACAGCAGGCAGGTGTGAGTGCATCTGCATGCACAGTGAGACGAAGACTTTTGGAGGATGGCCTGGTGTCAAGAAGGGCAGCAAAGAAGCCACTTCTCTCCAGGATAAACATCAGGGACAGACTGATACTCTGCAAAAGGTACAGGGATTGGACTGCTAAGGACTGGGGTAAAGTAATTTTCTCTGATGAATCCCCTTTCCGATTGTTTGTGGCATCTGGAAAACACCTTGTCCGGAGAAGACGAGGTGAGCGCTACCATCTGTCCTGTGTCATGCCAACAGTAAAGCATCCTGAGACCATTCATGTGTGGGGTTGCTTCTCAGCCAAGGGAGTGGGCTCACTCACATTTTTGCCTAAGAACACAGCCATGAATAAAGAATGGTACCAACACATCCTCCGAGAGCAACTTCTCCCAACCATCCAAGAACAGTTTGGTGACGACCAATGCCTTTTCCATTATGATGGAGCACCTTGCCATAAGGCAAAAGTGATAACTAAGTGGCTCGGGGAACAAAACATCGAAATTCTGGGTCCATGACCAGGAAACTCCCCAGACCTTAATCCCATTGAGAACTTGTGGTCGATCCTCAAGAGGCGGGTGGACAAAAAAAAAACACAAATTCTGACAAACTCCAAGCATTGATAATGCAAGAATGGGCTGCCATCAGTCAGGATGAGGCCCAGAAGTTAATTGACAGCATGCCAGGGCGGATTGCAGAGGTCTTGAAAAAGAAGGGTCAACACTGCAAATATTGACTCTTTGCATAAACTTAATGTAATTGTCAATAAAAGCCTTTGACACTAATGGAATGCTTGTAATTATACTTCAGTATACCATAGTAACATCTGACAAAAATATCTCATAACACTGAAGCAGCAAACTTTGTGAAGACCAATACTTGTGTCATTCTCAAAACCTTTGACCACGACTGTAGATCCTCTGAGAAGATGTTTAGGAGATGGATGGTAGATCCTCTGAGATTATGTTTAGGAGAAGGATGGTAGATCCTCTGATATGATGTTTAGGAGAAGGATGGTAGATCCTCTGATATGATGTTTAGGAGATGGATGGTAGATCCTCTGATATGATGTTTAGGAGAAGGATGGTAGATCCTCTGAGATGATGTTTAGGAGATGGATGGTAGATCCTCTGATATGATGTTTAGGAGAAGGATGGTAGATCCTCTGAGATGATGTTTAGGAGATGGATGGTAGATCCTCTGAGATGATGTTTAGGAGAGGGATGGTAGATCCTCTGAGATTATGTTTAGGAGATGGATGGTAGATCCTCTGAGATGATGTTTAGGAGAAGGATGGTAGATCCTCTGAGATGATGTTTAGGAGATGGATGGTAGATCCTCTGAGATCCTCTGAGATGATGTTTAGGAGATGGATGGTAGATCCTCTGAGATTATGTTTAGGAGATGGATGGTAGATCCTCTGAGATGATGTTTAGGAGAAGGATGGTAGATCCTCTGAGATGATGTTTAGGAGATGGATGGTAGATCCTCTGAGATCCTCTGAGATGATGTTTAGGAGATGGATGGTAGATCCTCTGAGATGATGTTTAGGAGAAGGATGGTAGATCCTCTGAGATGATGTTTAGGAGATGGATGGTAGATCCTCTGAGATCCTCTGAGATTATGTTTAGGAGATGGATGGTAGATCCTCTGAGATGATGTTTAGGAGAAGGATGGTAGATCCTCTGAGATCCTCTGAGATGATGTTTAGGAGATGGATGGTAGATCCTCTGAGATCCTCTGAGATTATGTTTAGGAGATGGATGGTAGATCCTCTGATATGATGTTTAGGAGAAGGATGGTAGATCCTCTGAGATCCTCTGAGATGATGTTTAGGAGAAGGATGGTAGATCCTCTGAGATGATGTTTAGGAAAGGGATGGTAGATCCTCTGATATGATGTTTAGGAGAGGGATGGTAGATCCTCTGAGATGATGTTTAGGAGAGGGATGGTAGATCCTCTGAGATGATGTTTAGGAGAGGGATGGTAGATCCTCTGAGATTATGTTTAGGAGAAGGATGGTAGATCCTCTGAGATGATGTTTAAGAGATGGATGGTAGATCCTCTGATATGATGTTCAGGAGAAGGATGGTAGATCCTCTGAGATGATGTTTAGGAGAAGGATGGTAGATCCTCTGAGATGATGTTCAAGAGAGGGATGGTAGCTTAAGGTGGTCCTCTGTAGCTCAGCTGGTAGAGCACGGCGCTTGTAACGCCAAGGTAGTGGGTTCGATCCCCGGGACCACCCATACACAAAAAAACAATTATGCACGCATGACTGTAAGTCGCTTTGGATAAAAGCGTCTGCTAAATGGCATATTATTATATATATATATATATATATTATAAGGTCTATTTTGACAGCCTGGGGTCAGAGTAGTGAACATAACAAGCCTTAGAATCTCCTGCCTTGTAGACTCTCGGGACCTAGGAGTATCTCTCTCTCTGTCTTCCTCTCTCTCTCCTTTCTCCCCAAAACACCCACCCTCTCTCTCTCCTTTCTCCCCAAAACACACACCCTCTCTCTCCTTTCTCCCCAAAACACCCACCCTCTCTCTCTCCCTTCTCCCCAAAACACCCACCCTCTCTCTCTCTCCTTTCTCCCCAAAACACCCACCCTCTCTCTCTCCTTTCTCCCCAAAACACACACCCTCTCTCTCTCCTTTCTCCCCAAAACACCCACCCTCTCTCTCTCCTTTCTCCCCAAAACACCCACCCTCTCTCTCTCCTTTCTCCCCAAAACACCCACCCTCTCTCTCTCTCCTTTCTCCCCAAAACACCCACCCTCTCTCTCTCCTTTCTCCCCAAAACACCCACCCTCTCTCTCTCCTTTCTCCCCAAAACACCCACCCTCTCTCTCTCCTTTCTCCCCAAAACACCCACCCTCTCTCTCTCCTTTCTCCCCAAAACACCCACCCTCTCTCTCTCCTTTCTCCCCAAAACACCCACCCTCTCTCTCTCCTTTCTCCCCAAAACACCCACCCTCTCTCTCTCCTTTCTCCCCAAAACACCCACCCTCTGTCTCTCTCTTTCATTATGTCATTCTGAAAGGAATATTGATTTTAAGTCGATTCAATCCATTCTCCACCCAGTCTTAAGTGACCAAGGGGAATTTTTGGGACTAAAAGGAAATCAATATTTGACCCCACAAATATCATTTGACGTCTATGTTTTGGAGAAGCCTGGTAACACTCTTAGTGGTTGGCGCCTGTCAAGGACTGACTGGTCCCAGATGGGGTTTTAAAATCTTAGTTTTCATATAAATATGAGTCATATGAATATTAATGTGGTTAGTAATGTTTTGTAATAGTAGCTCTTACCTTATGGTTGCATTTCTACCAGCTGTCATAACATAATACATCAACTCTACCAGCTTTCTGCGCCACATTTATGTCACATCATTGTAAGGTAGAAGTGCTGGAGACTCTTGTCTGGGTGTTGGATGTTGTGTTGTCACTGCTAGCATGGGTTTGTTAGTCAGTCGCTGTGCTTTTAGAAAGCAGACAAGTCTTTTTAATGTCTCCTCGTCTCCTCCTTCTATTGAAAACCACTGATTTATGCTTTTGTTTCGTGAAAGTAGCCATCAACCTGACTCCAATGTTAGTATCTGAAGAGAGAGAGAGAGACATCGGGTCCATCCCAAATTACAACCCTATGCCCTATGTAGTGCACTGCTTTAGACCAGGGCCCATAGTGACATACGCTATGCATTGGGTACTGCGTAGCTCTGGAGCTGTGAGTGGCACGTAACATCTAATCATTTAAAACTTAGCTCTGTGAGACATAGCAGCTCTCTGAGACACAGTATAGCTGAGCAACTCCTTGACACACAGCATCCATTACGTCCGCAGCTAAATGATGGTTTCATGCTCTGGACTGATGATCTGCAGCTAAATTACGGTTTCATGCTCTGAACTGATGAAATGTGGAGAAAGAGACATGAACTTTAAAGAACTGGAATTAGTCAGGCTCAGTCTGAGTCGTTGATCAGGCAGAATTCAGCTTTAATGGACTGACGGACTACTGCTGCTCTCTCCCTGTTACTCTCCCCCCCACCCCCACCCCAGCTCTCTCTTTCTCGCCCTCTCTGTCTGTCTCCCCCTCTCTCTATCTCTGTCTCTCCTCTATCTCTCTCTTAATCTTTCTCAGTCTCTCTTTCAATCTCTCTCTCTCTCTCTCTCTCTGTCTCCACAGCCCCTCCTCTCTCTCTCTATCTCTCTCTATCTCTCTCTCCTCTATCTCTCTCTTAATCTTTCTCCGTCTCTCTTTCAATCTCTCTCTCTCTCTCTCTGTCTCCACAGCCCCTTCTCCATCTCTCTTTACCTTCACTACACTAATCACGGATGAGTCTGGATCATAGATTAGATAGTTTCCGAAAGTCTTGGGAAAGAGTAATGATTCCACTCACATTTTTAAAAATGTTTGGTTATGGTAGCTGGATCGTATTGATTATGGTAGCTGGATCGTATTGATTATGGTAGCTGGATCGTATTGATTATGGTAGCTGGATCGTATTGATTATGGTAGCTGGATCGTTTTGATTATGGTAGCTGGGTATTGATTATTGTAGCTGAAGCGTATTGATTATGGTGGCTGAATCCACTTAGTGTTCATTCACTAATTCTATAAAAATCACCTGTCCTTTCTTTACAATTGAGCTATATAAAACAAGGATTGGGAACCGTGTAGCATTTAGTTTGACCCTTTGACCTATTTGCAATTTCTAAATAGCATAAATAGGCCAACCTTTTCTTCAACTCATCATCAAGCCCTGAATGAGTTTGTCCGGAGTTTGTCCTGGGCAGGAGTTGGGAAACACTGGACCAGTGCGTAGACAGAATGGACACTGTACTTCATCCCTTGGGTCCTACTTGAGAAAGTTGCTAAAAAATAGAAATGGAGAGAAACTTCATCATTTCCCAGGTAGTACGCACGTTGGAATGATGGATTGACAGTTTAAAAAGCCTTGTGAAAAGAGCAATGATTTAACTCACGGTTTGAAGCATTCTATTATGGTAGATGGAGCATGTGCATGTCTTGATTTCTAACTCTGGTGGGTTAATCACAGTGATGAAGGTATTCTACGCAACATGTATCAATGTTGCATAGAAACGATTCTAAAATACTGCTTAGGAATGGAATTTAGAATGTTCGTACGCATTGGAAACGTGTGATTTGTCGAACGTTCCTAAGAGCGTCATGTGCACATCGGTAGGAGGTCACTGTTGATACATACCAGTTGTTCTCAGCCTCTGTGCTCGTGCACAACCTTGGCCATTTGCATTTTGAAACTCCCCTAATTAACCATATATGGTCAAAATCATCTCTTTAAAGCCTGTGGGGAAAATACAACGCTGTACCATGAAATACAACGGTGCAACCCCAAAAAATATTACAGTCTGAAATAGAGGTGCTATAGCAGTGTCAGAGATTGAACAAAATGTTTTATTTGGCTCTGTTTTGTTTATACGTCTAACAAAACAAAGGAGATGATCGTGGACTTCAGGAAACAGCAGAGGGTGCACCCCCCCTATCAACATCGACAGGACCGCAGTGGAGAAGGTGGAAAGCTTCAAGATCCTTGGCGTACACATCACCGACAAACTGAAATGGTCCACCCACGCAGACAGTGTGGTGAAGAAGGCGCAACAGAGCCTCTTTAACCTCAGGAGGCTGAAGAAATTTGGCCTGGCACCTAAAACCCTCACAAACTTTTACAGATGCACAATTGAGAGCATCCAGTCGGGCTGTATCACCGCCTGGTACGACAACTGCACCGCCCGCAACCGCAGGGCTCTCCAGAGGGTGGTGCGGTCTGCCGAACGCATTACCGGGGGCAAACTACCCGCCCTCTAAGACACCTACAGCACCCGATGTCACAGGAAGGCCAAAAAGAACATCAAGGACATCAACCACCCGAGCCACTGCCTGTTCACCCCACTATCATCCAGAAGGCGAGGTCAGTACAGGTGCATCAAAGCTGGGACCGGGAGACTGAAAAACAGCTTCTATCTCAAGGCCATCAGACTGTTAAATAGCCATCACTAGCACATTAGAGGCTGCTGCTGCCTATTGAAATCACTGGCCACTTTAAGAAATGGAACACTAGTCACTTTAATAATGTTTCCATATCTTGCACTACTCATCTCATATGTATATACTGCATTCTATTCTATAATATTCTACTGTATCTTAGTCCATGCCACGCTGTCATTGCTTGTCCATATATGTATATATTCTTAATTCCATTCCTTACTTAGATTTGTGTGTATTGGGTATATGTTGGGAAATTGTTGGATATTACTTGTTAGATATTACTGCACGGTCGGAGCTAGAAGCACAAGCATTTCGCCACATCCGCTATAACATCTGCTAAACACGTGTATGTGACAAATAAAATGTGATTTGATTTTGATTTTTGATTTGCACCTGCACTGCCGTTGCAGCTCAATTCCACCTTGCAAAGATAGCATTTATTTAACCACCTTCTCATTTAACTTCTCAAAAGAATTGCCTTACAGAACTTAGCTGCCTGTTGCTTCCCTGTCTCATTCTCTGCCATTTGTCCAGCTGTTAATGACAATGACGTGTGGAACGCTTCATATCCATGGGAAATCATTGTAAATATACACATCTCCTCTTGACACTACAGCATTGTTGCGTTAGGTATTTGTAACATTAACATTTTTCCCTTTATGATGATGATTGAAGCCTAGGGATTTTTTTCTAAACGTTAATCCCAATGTCGTTTAAACATTCACACCAGCCATCCGCCCTCAACAGCTCCGTCCTGTAGGCGTATAGGCCAATATTGCTGTTCTGCAGAACGAACGTTCCACCTGGCCACCTTGCCACCACACTCAGCAGCGTCTTTCGGCATAACCTATCACCTGCACGTTAAGAGTGGAAGCTTTTTTTCTGTTAAGTTCGTATTTGGGAACCCATTGATGGCAAAGAAACCCCTCTTGACTTCAATGTGTTGTGTGATGGTGTATGGAAATTGTAGGCAACTGTTCGTTTTGCTGGTGATTGCATGTGAAACATCAGTTCATCGAGGGCTGTGGGATGCCAAGCTCCAGCTGAAAGTGGGTGGACTTGGATGTGCACCGGAATAGCATGTCTTTGCCTTTCTAAAGTAGGTCTTGAATCATCGCAAAGATCCTATAAGATTAGTTTTGTGAAAACAATATCTGATGAGCCAATTTTCTGCAGAAAAAGTCCCACCTGTCTCTAAAAAACGTGCTCTCTGCAAAATGCAGCGTTGCCAAATCTTCCAACAGAGCAAGATCAGCCATCTCTCATTGGATTTCCCATTATCTCAGTATTTTAGAGTATTTAACAATGGTTTCACATTCACACGTGCCTCTATTTTAACAAATGACTACTTTATATGGATTATTATTGTAACAAATGCACTGATGTGGTTAATTACAGTGATGAAGATATTCTCCTGGTCTCTGGTGGGTCAACCACAGTGATGAAGATATTCTCCTGGTTTCTAGTGTGTTAATCACAGTGATGAAGGTATTCTCCTGGTCTCTGGTGGGTCAATCACAGTGATGAAGGTATTCTCCTGGTCTCTAGTGGGTTAATCACAGTGATGAAGGTATTCTTAGCTACAGTACTTCAGCCCAGCCTACAGTACTTTAGAAAGTTACTGAAATAGTAATGTCTCCTGACAGCCTTAGCTGATTCGGTTCCGTTTGCCGAGATCAAGGGTTGGAACCGGTTCCAAAAACTGGAAAATAACAAAATGATTTGAGGAACAGAACCCGAACCGAAAACAAACTGATCTATACTGTTCTGGAACAGAACCGTTATTTTAAAAGCATGGGAACCGGTTAATAATGTTATTTTACATTCCGGGCATTCTGTCAATCAGAATCTTCTTCCAGTGTATGTCTTCCAGCTGGACATCTTTACCAGTGTGTGTGTAGGCTACCTGCCCCTCCCCTTCCAAAGCATAGCTGTAGCCCCTCCCCTTCTGAAGCATATGTTACTGTAGCCCCTCCCCGTCCGAAGCATAGGTTACTTTAGCCCCTCCCCTTCTGAAGAATAGGTTACTGTAGCCCCTCCCCTTCTGAAGAATATGTTACTGTAGCCCCTCCCCTTCTGAATAATGGGTTACTGTAGCCCCTCCCCTTCTGAAGAATATGTTACTGTAACCCCTCCCCTTCTGAATAATAGTTACTGTAGCCCCTCCCCTTCTGAAGAATATGTTACTGTAGCCCCTCCCCTTCTGAATAATAGGTTACTGTAGCCCCTCCCCTTCTGAATAATATGTTACTGTAGCCCCTCCCCCTCTGAAGAATATGTTACTGTAACCCCTCCCCTTCTAAATAATGGGTTACTGTAGCCCCTCCCCTTCTGAAGAATATGTTACTGTAACCCCTCCCCTTCTGAATAATGAGTTACTGTAGGCCCTCCCCTTCTGAAGAATATGTTACTGTAACCCCTCTTCTTCTGAATAATAGGTTACTGTAGCCCCTCCCCTTCTGAAGAATAGGTTACTGTAGCCCCTCCCCTTCTGAATAATGGGTTACTGTAGCCCCTCCCCTTCTGAATAATAGGTTACTGTAGCCCCTCCCCCTCTGAATAATGGGTTACTGTAGCCCCTCCCCTTCTGAATAATGGGTTACTGTAGCCCCTCCCCTTCTGAATAATAGGTTACTGTAGCCCCTCCCCCTCTGAATAATGGGATACTGTAGCCTATTGTGACATTACAAGCATGATTCAGAAATTAGGGAGAGATGTTTAATTATACTGAACAAAAATATAAACGCAACATGCAACAATTGCAAAGATTTAGCTGTGTTACAGTTCATATAAGGAAATCACTAAATTGAAATAAATTCATTAGGCCCTAATCTATGGATTTCACATGACTGGGCAGGGGCACAGCTATGGGTGGGCCTGGGAGGGCATAGGGCCACCCACTGGGGAGCCAGGCCCAGCCGACCAGGCCCAGCCGACCAGGCCCCAGGCCCAGCCAATCCCCCCAGATTCTTGATATGCCACACCTGTCAGGTGGATGGATTATCTTGACAAAGGAGAAATGCTCACTAATTTGGATGTAACAGATTTTATTTCAGCTCATGAAACATGGGACCAACAATGTTGCGTTCATATCTTTGTCCAGTGTAGAAAATAATGGATTTACTTTTTCAATACTAGTTAAGGATACTATAGTTATCACGTTTCACATTAGATTTATTAACTACAAAAAGGTAAGACGTGTTTTTAATTCTAGTGCTGCTTTGCACATACAAGCTTGTTAGCTATCTAGCTAACGTTTGCTCTGGTCCAACGTTAAACCAACTCGGAAGTTTTAAAGACATTCAAAGTTCCTCAATAGAAGCCGCTCTTCCGTAGGTATAATTCAATGGGCCTAATTCAGACAATGCATGTCATAAAATGCCCGTCAAGGCAAGGCTTCCTCCATCCTTCTCACTCTTTTAGTTGCATCTCGCGTCCCACACTGTGACTGGCAGCACAGTGCGTGTGTTTATCTTTCATAATGATTAAACCATGCTGTTACCGGAAAAATACAATTTGCTGTTAACGACTTTCCTATACAGATTAAATGGTTTACCCGCTCCACAGCAAGCTGCTCTATCCGACACTGATTGGTGAATTAATTTAATGTCGAGCTGAATGAAAATGTATATATACATATTCCAGAGGTTTAAAAAGGAACAGAAAGGAACGATATAAAGCAGTATTTATTTTGGGTTCGAACCGGTTCAGAACTTTATTTTGCTGGTCGGAACAGTGGAACGGAACGAAAAAAATAATGGTTCTGTTCAGAATGAAACGATTGGAAATTAATTTTGGTTCCAACTCCTGGCCGAGATGACTGAAATAGAGAGATGACTGAAATAGAGAGATGCCTGAAATAGAGAGATGCCTGAAATAGAGATGGAGACAAAGTTGCCGATTGCAATGTGACAACTCTCAAAGCACCCCATGGGAACAACAACCTCACAGTCGAACCCCAACTGTTTTCGAGTTGTCTTCTCACTGATGGACTCATAGCGATTTTAATACAGTAGATATGAATCCGTCTATCTCTGACACTGTCGTAACGTTATCACAACCCAGGCTGATCTGATCAAGGTTGGTTGTGTGTGTGAGGAGTGTTTATTTAGCTGGTGTGTGACTGGGTGACTGACGTGGTTTGAAGCAGAGCTGAGGAGGGGTGTGGTTAGACATTTTGCGGTGGCCTTCGCTGATTTTTTACACATGGAGAGCTGTCTCTGGGACGGCTTTCATTAGAGAGTCACTCTCCCCTCCAAACACTTAGGCTACAGTCTCTCTCTCTCTCTCTCTCTCTCTTCCCCCTCTCTCTCTCTCTCTCTCTCTCTCTCTCTCTCTCTCTCTCTCTCTCTGTCTCTCTCTCTCTCTCTCTCTCTCTCTCTCTCTCTCTCTCTCTCTCTCTCTCTCTCTCTCTCTCTCTCTCTCTCTCTCTCTCACTCTCTCTCACTCACTCACTGTCTTTCCGCAGCAGAGATGATGAGTACCGTATGCTTATGGTTTCAGACTTTCTGTTGGCACATTTTTCACTCCCTGTCTCATAGAGTTGTCTGCTTGCGGAACCTTTAAGAGCCTTGTTTCTGGAGTCCTGGTTTTGAGACTGCTGCAGTGTTACTCTGCTCAGCTGGCTCTCTCAAGGCTAGCACAAGGTTACTTCTCGCTTGTTATGAAGTGAATAGTGGAGATCCATAAAGATGGCGGCCCCCCATGCACTTACCATATATTTTACATTGCTCTCCATTACTTTTTTTTGTATGGTCATTAGCCAGTATACATCATCCCAATTTTAAGTTTCAAGACGCCGGCAATTTGAAAAACCGAAAAAGTAGATTGTGCTGATTTTATTGGCAAATTGAACCATCCCACGCCGTAGTAAAAAAAAATAAAAAAAAGAAAAACTCAGTGAATAGTGCATAAAACAATGACGTCATATTTGAATTCTGCTCTTCTTCATGCACGTTCGCCATTAGAACAGAACTTGGGCAGTGTCTTTCATTTTAAGGTCATAGTCCTGATGTGGGATGTGATGATGGAGTTTACTAAATAAAAAATAAATAAATTGGTCATTTAGCAGACGCTCTTATCCAGAGCGACTTACAGGAGCAATTAGGGTTAAGTGCCTTGCTCAAGGGCACATCGACAGATTTTTCACCTAGTCGGCTCGGGGATTAGAACCAGCGACCTTTCGGTTACTGGTACAACGCTCTTAACCACTAAGCTACCTGCCGCCCTACTAGCTCCAAGGTATTTACAACGTGTCAACATGCAATGACATTATTCCGGCTGTTAGCTGTCTGCTCAGACCGAACAGAGCAGCGGACATACAGTGAGGGGGAAAAAAAAGTATTTTTATCCCCTGCTGATTTTGTACGTTTGGCCACTGACAAAGAAATGATCAGTCTATCATTTTAATGGTGGGTTTATTTGAACAGTGAGAGACAGAATAACAAAAACAAAATCCAGAAAAATGCATGTCAAAAATGATTTGCATTTTAATGAGGGAAATAAGTATTTGACCCCCTCTCAATCAGAAAGATTTCTGGCTCCCAGGTGTCTTTTATACAGGTAACGAGCTGAGATTAGGAGCACACTCTTAAAGGGAGTGCTCCTAATCTCAGCTTGTTACCTGTATAAAAGACATCTGTCCACAGACGCAATCAATCAATCAGATTCCAAACTCTCCACCATGGCCAAGACCAAAGAGGTCTCCAAGGATGTCAGGGACAAGATTGTAGACCTACACAAGGCTGGAACGGGCTGCAAGACCATCACCAAGCAGCTTGGTGAGAAGGTGACAACAGTTGGTGCGATTATTCGCAAATGGAAGAAACACAAAATAACTGTCGATCTCCCTCGGCCTGGGGCTCCATGCAAGATCTCACCTTGTGGAGTTGCAATGATCATGAGAACGGTAAGGAATCAGCCCAGAACTACACGGGAGGATCTTGTCAATGATCTCAAGGCAGCTGGGACCATAGTCACCAAGAAAACAATTGGTAACACACTACGCCGTGAAGGACTGAAATCCTGCAACGCCCGCAAGGTCCCCCTGCTCAAGAAAGCACATATACAGGCCCGTCTGAAGTTTGCCAATGGACATCTGAATGATTCAGAGGAGAACTGGGTGAAAGTATTGTGGTCAGATGAGACCAAAATCGAGCTCTTTGGCATCAACTCAACTCGCCGTATTTGGAGGAGGAGAAAGGCTGCCTATGACCCCAAGAACACCATCCCCACCGTCAAACATCGAGATGGAAACATTATGCTTTGGGGATGTTTTTCCGCTAAGGGGACAGGACAACTTCACTGCATCAAAGGGACGATGGACGGCGCCATGTACCGTCAAATCTTGGGTGAGAACCTCCTTCCCTCAGCCAAGGCATTGAAAATGGGTCGTGGATGGGTATTCCATGTCACGATCGTCGTTACAGGAAGCGGACCAAGGCGCAGCGTGTGATACAAACATGACTTTATTTTAATTAACGAACAAACCAAAACACGACTCGTGAAGTCCAACGGTTAAACATACCGAAACGGAACAAAAACCCACAACACCCACAGGAAAACATACAGATTAAATATGGCTCCCAATCAGAGATAACGAGCCGACAGCTGACACTCGTTACCTCCGATTGGGAGTCATTGACCAAACATAGAAATAAACCCAACAGAAATACAAACATAGAAATACACCCAACGAATGAACACACCCTGGCTCAAATTACAGAGTCCCGGAGCCAGAGCGTGACAGTACCCCCCCCTAAAGGCGCGGACTGCGACCGCGCCTCAATACGGGCTAAACAAGGGAGGGCTGGGTGGGCATACCTCCTCGGCGGTGGCTCTGGCTCTGGCCTTGATCCCCACCTCCTCTCCCACCCCCCAAAGTACCCCTGGTCCTGTCTAGCCCCGCTGGCCGGAGCCGGACTGACGACACGCGCCCCTGGCTTGGTGCGTGGAGGACGAACGGGCCTTACCAGGCTGACGACGCGCACCACTGCCTTGGCGCGGGGAGCAGGAATGGGCCGGACCGGGCTGACGAAGCGCACCCCTGACTTGGTGCGGAGAGCGGAACCGGGCCGGACAGGGCTGACGAAACGCACCACAGACTTGGTGCGGGGAGCAGGACTGGGCCGGACAGGGCTGACGAAGCGCACCACAGACCTGGTGCGGGGAGCAGGAACGGGCAGAGCCGGGCTGACGAGACGCACCACAGACTTGATGCGGGGAGCAGGGACAGGCCGGGCTGAACTGGCGACGCGCACCACAGACCTGGTGCGGAGAGCAGGAACGGGCAGAGCCGGGCTGACGAGACGCACCACAGACTTGATGCGGGGAGCAGGAATGGGCCGGACTGGACTGACGACGCACACCACTGGCTTGGTGCGGGAAGCTTGGATGGGCCGGACTGTACTGGGGACACACACCACTGGCCCTACACCGGGATCTGGAACGGGCCGGACCGGACTGGCAACACACGCCAGTACCTCTCGCCGTGCCTCTACTTCCTCCATCCCCTCTTTGACCAGTGGCCCCCGTAACCCGGCGGCCTTCTCCGGCAACCCACTGGACCGCTCTATCGCGGCCTCCTGCTGGTCCGCCGTCGTGAGCCCCCCCCTAAAAATTTTCGGGGCGTCTCTCCTACCCGTGGCCCAGGTCTCCATGTCCCTCGCCAGCTTCTCGCCCTTCTGCCATAATGTCAAGCCCCTCTCTTCCTCACTCGGCTTGACCCAGTCCAGGAGGCGAAGGAGATCTGTGAGGGATCTCCCCGGCGATGGCTCCTGGACACGCTGCTTGGTCCCATCTTGGTGGGTTTTTCTGTCACGATCGTCGTTACAGGAAGCGGACCAAGGCGCAGCGTGTGATACAAACATGACTTTATTTTAATTAACGAACAAACCAAAACACGACTCGTGAAGTCCAACGGTTAAACATACCGAAACGGAACAAAAACCCACAACACCCACAGGAAAACATACAGATTAAATATGGCTCCCAATCAGAGATAACGAGCCGACAGCTGACACTCGTTACCTCCGATTGGGAGTCATTGACCAAACATAGAAATAAACCCAACAGAAATACAAACATAGAAATACACCCAACGAATGAACACACCCTGGCTCAAATTACAGAGTCCCGGAGCCAGAGCGTGACATTCCAGCATGACAATGACCCAAATCACGGCCAAGGCAACAAAGGAGTGGCTCAACAAGAAGTACATTAAGGTCTTGGAGTGCCCTAGCCAGTCTCCAGACCTTAATTCCACATAAAATCTGTGGAGGGAGCTGAAGGATCGAGTTGCCAAACGTCAGGCTCAAAACCATCACAAAATCCTTCCTGAGATGTATGCAAACCTGGTGGCCAACTACAAGAAATGTCTGACCTCTGTGATTGCCAACAAGGGTTTTGCCACCAAGTACTAAGTCATGTTTTGCAGAGGGGTCAAATACTTATTTCCCTCATTAAAATGCAAATCAATTCATAACATTTTTGACATGCGTTTTTCTGGATTTTGTTATTGTTATTCTGTCTCTCACTGTTCAAATAAACCTACCATTAAAATTATAGACTGATCATGTCTTTGTCAGTGGGCAAACGTACAAAATCAGCAGGGGATCAAACACTTTCTTCCCCTCACTGTAAGCATTTGTTCTGAACCCTTCTTTCTGTTCTTTCCATAGTTGTTATGAACCATTCTGTCACTGCCAGCACTTTGTGTACTTTTACCATGTTCTTGCATACTGAATTACCCTGTACATCAACTTCTAGACTATTATCTGTCCTTTTAGCCTGTAATGCTTTAGTGTTGGTTTACACATCTTGATCTGACGGATATAAGCTAGATAGGTGTTAGCAACGTACCTGCTCTACCCAGCCAATACTCATTGATCTGACGGCTAGATAGGTGGTAGCAACCTGCTTCACCCAGCCAATACTGATTGAGATAGCAACATACCTGCTCTACCCAGGCAATACTGATTGAGAAAGCAACATACCTAATCCACCCAGCCAATACAGATTGAGATAGCAACATACCTAATCCACCCAGCCAATACAGATTGAGATAGCAGCATAACTAATCCACCCTGCCAATACAGATTGAGATAGCAGCATACCTAATCCACCCAGCCAATACAGATTGAGATAGCAGCATACCTAATCCACCCAGCCAATACTGATACCTGAGTTGTTTTGTTTAGTTTGTTTAGATGTGCTGCTTCCCTTTTACTGACCGACTTGTTTCTGTGTTTGTATGTGTGTGTGTGTGTGTGTGTGTGTGTGTGTGTGTGTTTGTGTTTGTGTGTGTGTGTGTGTGTGTGTGTGTGTGTGTGTGTGTGTGTGTGTTTGCCTGCCTGTGTGTTCTCTCCTCCAGACACTCCTCTGCTTGTAAGGAGCAGCACTGAATCAGCCCTCAGCCCCTCCCCCAGTGGAGACATCACAGCCCCCCCAAGCCTCAGGAGCCCAACAGCAGACTCCCTGGCCCTGGACCCCCCCCCCCCCCCCATGGCACCACACACACCCCCCTAGTTTTACTCTACTGTACACAAGTGGTTTTCAACCGGTGTGCTGCGGCATACTGGTGTGCTTTGAGGAGCTCTCAGGTGTGCCTTAAAACATTTCCTAATCTTGATAATTTTTTTGGGAGCAGATAAAACATTAAATGGCTCATGGTTCCATCTGTATAATTGTTTCATGTCCAGTGTGTTCAAACTGTTGTTGCATTAGTATAATTTGAGGGGTGCGCATCACCAGCAAAGTCATTTGTATCATTTTACTTTGCCTGTGAGAACTGTTGGTCTGATGAGGCTTAGTCAGAGTCATGTATTTCTTATGGCTCTGGGCTTCGCTGAACCACAGCCTCTTGCCATAGAGACAAACAGAGCATGGCTTTGTTGTCCACGGTTGCGCCTTTACATTGCAGGAAACCTCTCGTCTCTAGCCCAAACCGTTCAAAACTAAAGACCTGCTTTGCTGGAGCTAAAAGTGTTATGAAACGTAATGTCATGTAATATTTTTAATTGTATATAACTGCCTTAATGTTGCCGGACCCCAGGAAGAGTAGCTGCTGCCTTGGCAGGAACTAATGGGGATCCATAATAAACCCCAGGAAGAGTAGCTGCTGCCTTGGCAGGAACTAATGGGGATCCATAAAAATACCCCAGGAAGAGTAGCTGCTGCCTCGGCAGGAACTAATGGGGATCCATAATAAACCCCAGGAAGAGTAGCTGCTGCCTTGGCAGGAACTAATGGGGATCCATAATAAACCCCAGGAAGAGTAGCTGCTGCCTTGGCAGGAACTAATGGGGATCCATAATAAATGCAAATATGAATATAACAAATATTACACATTTTTTCAGGAATATTCTTATCATGTTACTAAATGTATACAGAGTATTTTCAGATTTCGTTATCAACAAATGCGGAACAAAAAAAAAATGACAGTAAAATGCACACAAAATCAACAGTGTAATGTTTGGATTCAGTCAGGTGAACTGTAGTGTCCTCACCTTGGGTCTAATCATTTCCCCATGATGTTCAAACTGTTCCCTTTCAATTGCTACAATACATTTCATATTATTTAGTAAGAAACATTTCAATGTAGCCCTATCCACATAGGCCAATTCCCACCAGTGTAAAGGGTTAAAGGGGTACTGCACACCCAAATGAATCATCATAAGTAAAATTAACCCTATTTAATCTATAAAAAAAACGTTTGTCACAGAAAATAGATGATTTGCAGTATGGATCAGATGAGTCTTTATTACTAAATAAATAAATAAATTATACTTTTTTTACACATGAAGGTGTGCCACTGTTTAAATAAAAGCTTGGGAACCACTGCAGTAATAATATGCCATTTAGCAGACGCTTTTATCCAAAGAGACTTACAGTCATGTGCGCATACATTTTTACGTATGGGTGGTCCCGGGGATCGAACCCACTACCCTGGCGTGACAAGCGCCATGCTCTACCAATTGAGCTACAGAGGACCAGTACACACCCTACCCTAACCCAGCCACAGGAGCTCAACAACAGGCCCCCAGGTACGAACTGGTCCCACCCTTTATCATAACATGAAGATACCTACATACCAGACACACTGTGTCAACACGCCCTTACATACCACACAGTCAGCCTTACATGCTCCTACCCCGTCTGGACCAGACACACTGTATCCACCACAGAGGGCTTCATTACCTCCTCCCGTTCACCCCTCTCTGCTCCTCAGTCTCTGATTAGACATCTGCCTCAACAACACCTCATCCCTTATGGATCACACATACAACCAGCCACTAGACACACACACACACACGCACGCACGCACGCACACACACACACACACACACCATGCCGACATCTAACTACAACACCTCATCCGTCACACACAGAACCAGCTACCAGCCTCCTACTGCAGTAAAGCATAATAAATAGTGGTTGGAAATTCAATGTCAACAGATCCATACCAGAAGTCCATATATGGGAGTATTTATTAAACGTCAACAGATCCATACCAGAAGTCCATATATGGGAGTATTTATTAAATGTCAACAGATCCATACCAGAAGGCCATATATGGGAGTATTTATTAAATGTCAACAGATCCATACCAGAAGTCCATATATGGGAGTATTTATTCAATGTCAACAGATCCATACCAGAAGTCCATATATGGGAGTATTTATTCAACGTCAACAGATCCATACCAGAAGTCCATATATGGGAGTATTTATTCAACGTCAACAGATCCATACCAGAAGTCCATATATGGGAGTATTTATTCAACGTCAACAGATCCATACCAGAAGTCCATATATGGGAGTATTTATTCAACGTCAACAGATCCATACCAGAAGTCCATATATGGGAGTATTTATTAAATGTCAACAGATCCATACCAGAAGTCCATATATGGGAGTATTTATTCAATGTCAACAGATCCATACCAGAAGTCCATATATGGGAGTATTTATTTAACAGAGATGGTTGTAGTACACTCAGCCTGTCTCCACATAATCAGTGCTCTGTGGTCTGTGGTTAAGTAAAACAAAACCATAAAACTCAATGCACAAGCATGACATTTCACAGTTTCCACTGAACAGTTTACAAATAAAACACATTTACTTGAAAAACAGTGCAGATGCAAAGTTTGTTAACAGACTTACGGCACCAACGGCACCAACTGTCATGGTAGTATGAAGTCTTCCCCTCTCTGCCCTCATATTTCACTTCAGTTATAGTGTCTTGTTGTTATGCATCACAAAACAGATATACACTGAGTGTACAAAACATTATGAACACCTGCTCTTTCCATGACATAGACTGACCAGGTGAATCCAGGTGAAAGCTATGATCCCTTATTGATGTCACTTGTTAAATCCACTTCAGATCAGTGTAGATGAAGGGGAGGAGACAGGTGGTTAAAGAAGGATTTTTAAACCTTGAGACAATTGAGACATGAATTGTTTACGTGTGCTAAACAGGTGCACCTGGCAAGACAAAATATTGAAGTGCCTTTGAACGGGGTATGGTAGTAGGTGCCAGGCGCACCGGTTTGTGTCAAGAACTGCAACGCTGCTGCTGGGGTATTTCACGCTCTACATTTTTCCATGTGTATCAAGAATGGTCCACCACCCAAAAGACATCCGGACAACTTGACACAACGGTGGGAAGCATTGGAGTCAACATGGGCCAGCATCCCTGTGGAACGCTTTCGACACCTTGGAGAGTCCATGCCTCAACGAATTAAGGCTGTTCTGAGGGCAAAAAAAAGGGGTGGGGGGGGTGGGGGGGGGGGGGGGGGGGGGTGAGGTGCTACTCAATATTAGGAAGGTGTTCTAAATGTTTTGTACACCCACTGTATGTATTTTACACTCTGAATATTCAGACTGCTCCAAACAACTAAAAGTACTGAATCGTCCTGCGTGGGACCAATATAAATGCACCTTCAGAGAGGCGTGCTGTTACGTGTTAGTTCCACCCGACCCCAGGATGTCCTGATTTACTAGGATCAGAGTTGTTCCTCTGTTCTGTTGTTGTGGGTTAGAGAACAGACACATTCCACAGGTATCAGGTGACCCCTTCTTTTGATTCTCTCTGAGTTGTGGGGTCATTTATGTGTCCAGGGGAGGAGGGCAGCACTCCTTTGTCTGGGTGCTTCAGACCTGAATGACTCCCGTCCTGTTCAGTGACTGCGTTCCAAATGGCACCCTATTCACTATATGGTGCACTACTTTTGACCAGAGCCCTGTAGGCAGTGACTCCTATCCTGATCGTGGCCTCTGTGGCGTCAAGCTCACTTTTACGTGGACACAGGCTGTCAGATAAAGTTCTATAACAAAGATGGATGCCTCTGATTCCTTTCTCCTTTTTTCTCCAGGGGTCAGGGGGTTCACATCTGTCCCCTTTTCCTCCCTCATCACCCCCTTACTTCAACCCCTTCTCCACCCTCCTCCACCTTTCTGTCATTCCAGCCCTCCACGCTACCTCTCCTGCCACCCTCTCCAACACCCTCCACTAGGCTAACCTCCCTCTCCCTCCTCCACCCAACATTCCATCAGCCTCCTTACCCTCCTTCTCCTCCTCCACCCCCCCCCCCCTCTCCCCCCCCCCAACCTCCCATCCTCCCTCCAGGGTTTCAGGAAGCCTTGTCTCTCTAGGTGACAGGAGTCTGACACAGAACCCAGGTAGAATGTCCCAACCAACACTCTCTTAGAGCTGTGTCAGTGTTCCGGAACGCTCCCTTAACATTCCAGAGGGAAGTGGGACAGAACACTCTGTGTGTGTAACATCCATTTCCTGGCTTCCTTACGCCCCCCTTATATTTTCCACCTCGTTTGTTTCTGTCTCTTTTGTCCTCTTCCTCTTCCTGTTCCTCTGCTTTCTGTTTGTGTATTCATTCCATATTAAATTGAGTGTTGTTGTTTTGGTGGAAGCGGAGGTTAGTTTCTCCAGGCTTTTCCCACACACCTGCTGCCTCCACTCTACCTTCCTCCCCTGATCTCAGAGGTATTCATGGGGTCTTTCTGCTCTGCTCTGATTGGTTCAGATCAGCTGCTGTGTTTTATTAAAGGGTTTGTTTTCCTGCTGCTCTCCCAGCATCTATGGCTCATCCTAGACCCAGGAGTTCTCTTCCATCTTTACCAGCCTTGCCCCCATACACCCTCTCTCTCTCCCCATACACCCTCTCTCTCCCCCATACACCTCTCCCCCCATACACCCTCTCTCTCTCCCCATACACCCTCTCTCCTCCATACACCCTCTCTCCCCATACACCCTCTCTCTCTCCCCCATACACCCTCTCTCTCTCCCATACACCCTCTCTCTCTCTCCCCCATACACCCTCTCTCTCCCCATACACCCTCTCTCTCCCCATACACCCTCTCTCTCTCCCATACACCCTCTCTCCCCATACACTCCTCTCTCTCTCTCCCCATACACCCTCTCTCTCCCCATACACCCTCTCTCTCCCCATACACCCTCTCTCTCCCCATACACCCTCTCTCTTCTCCCCATACACCCTCTCTCCCCATACACCTCTCTCTCTCTCCCATACACCCTCTCTCTCCCCATACACCCTCTCTCTCCCCCATACACCCTCTCTCTCCCCATACACCCTCTCTCTCCCCATACACCCTCTCTCTCCCCACTCCCTCTCTCTCCCCATACACCCTCTCTCTCTCCCCATACACCCTCTCTCTCTCTCCCCATACACCCTCTCTCTTTCCCCATACACCCTCTCTCTCTCCCCATACACCCTCTCTCTCTCCCCATACACCCTCTCTCTCTCCCCATACACCCTCTCTCCCCCATACACCCTCTCTCTCTCCCCCATACACCCTCTCTCCCCCATATACCCTCTTCTCTCCCCTTACACCTCTCTCTCCCCCATACACCCTCTCTCTCTCCCCATACACTTCTCTCTCCCCATACACCCTCTCTCCCCCATACACCCTCTCTCTCCCCATACACCCTCTCTCTCCCCATACACCCTCTCTCCCCCATACATCCCCTCTCCCCCATACACCCTCTCTCTCCCCATACATCCCCTCTATCTCTCTCTCTCTCTCTCCCCATACACCCCTTCTCCTTCCATACACCTCTCTCTCCCCACACACCCTCTCTCCCCATACCCCCTCTCTGTCTCCTCCATACCCCCTCTCTCTCCCAATACACCCCTCTCTCCCCATACCCCCTCTCTGTATCCTCCATACCCCCTCTCTCCCAATACACCTCTCTCCCCATACACCTCTCCCCCCCTTCTACATCCCCTCTATCTCTCTCTCTCTCTCCCCATACACCCCTTCTCCCTCCATACCCCCTCTCTCTCCCAATACACCTCTCTCTCCCCATACACCTCTCTCTCCCCATACACCTCTCTCCCCCCCCTTCTACATCCCCTCTCTCTCTCTCTCTCCTCTCTCTCTCTCTCTCTCTCTCCCCATACACCCCCTCTCTCTCCATACCCCCTCTCTCTCTCCCATACACCCTCTCTCCCCCATACATCCCCTCTCCCTCCATACCCCCTCTCTCTCCCCATACACCTCTCTCTCCCCATACACCTCTCTCTCCCCCCTTCTACATCCCCTCCAGACCTCTCCAGTCATAATGGACTGCTTCGTGGAACAGATGGTTCTGATGGTTCTGATGGTTCTGATGGTTCTGATGGTTCTATGTTCCATTGATGGTTTCTATTATTTGTCCTCGTTCTCCTCTTCTCTGTGATGTGATGTGGGGTTAACCTTTAACCTCTAACCTCTAACCTCTAGCTGAGTGATGGGAGGGGGGGGGGGGGGGGGGGGGGGGGGGGGGGGGGGGTAGGCAGCTGGTGGACAGACAGAGGAGACAACACACACACTCAGGGA
>NW_028166642.1:0-22500 GCF_964263955.1 Coregonus lavaretus
TATTGAGTTGGGGAGCTTCTATACTTACAGCTCTATTGAGTTGGGGAGCTTCTATACTTACAGCTCTATTGAGTTGGGGAGCTTCTATACTTACAGCTCTATTGAGTTGGGGAGCTTCTATACTTACAGCTCTATTGAGTTGGGGAGCTTCTATACTTACAGCTCTATTGAGATGGGGAGCTTCTATACTTACAGCTCTATTGAGTTGGGGAGCTTCTATACTTACAGCTCTATTGAGTTGGGGAGCTTCTATACTTACAGCTCTATTGAGTTGGGGAGCTTCTATACTTACAGCTCTATTGAGTTGGGGAGCTTCTATACTTACAGCTCTATTGAGTTGGGGAGCTTCTATACTTACAGCTCTATTGAGTTGGGGAGCTTCTATACTTACAGCTCTATTGAGTTGGGGAGCTTCTATACTTACAGCTCTATTGAGTTGGGGAGCTTCTATACTTACAGCTCTATTAAGTTGGGGAGCTTCTATACTTACAGCTCTATTGAGTTGGGGAGCTTCTATACTTACAGCTCTATTGAGTTGGGGAGCTTCTATACTTACAGCTCTATTGAGTTGGGGAGCTTCTATACTTACAGCTCTATTGAGTTGGTGAGCTTCTATACTTACAGCTCTATTGAGTTGGTGAGCTTCTATACTTACAGCTCTATTGAGTTGGGGAGCTTCTATACTTACAGCTCTATTAAGTTGGGGAGCTTCTATACTTACAGCTCTATTGAGTTGGGGAGCTTCTATACTTACAGCTCTATTAAGTTGGGGAGCTTCTATACTTACAGCTCTATTGAGTTGGTGAGCTTCTATACTTACAGCTCTATTGAGTTGGTGAGCTTCTATACTTACAGCTCTATTGAGTTGGGGAGCTTCTATACTTACAGCTCTATTAAGTTGGGGAGCTTCTGTGCAAGATTATCCGGCTGCAGAAAGGAGAGAAAGCATGTTTTTAGAACACAGACCACAATGCAACTAATCTGTAAAATCAGCAAACTCATCTCTGTGTTCGTTCATTGTCATGCCACCGATATGAATGACCTGCCGTTGATAGAAACCGGACTACATCCCTAAGAGCTCAGAGCCAGGCTACAGAATGAGAGCTACCACACATAAATACTGGATCTAAACTACGCCGGACAGACACCTAGCTCTGATCCAAGGTGTTACGTGCGTCTTGAAAGGCTCAGTGTCAGCAAGCAACGTGTAACAGCCTGGACCAGAGACCCCACCGGTCAGTACCAGCGTGTAACAGGCTGGACCGGTCAGTACCAGCGTGTAACAGCCTGGACCAGAGACCCCACCGGTCAGTACCAGCGTGTAACAGGCTGGACCGGTCAGTACCAGCGTGTAACAGGCTGGACCAGAGACCCCACCGGTCAGTACCAGCGTGTAACAGGCTGGACCAGAGACCCCACCGGTCAGTACCAGCGTGTAACAGGCTGGACCAGAGACCCCGCCGGTCAGTACCAGCGTGTAACAGCCTGGACTAGAGACCCCACCGGTCAGTACCAGCGTGTAACAGCCTGGACCAGAGACCCCACCGGTCAGTCCCAGCGTGTAACAGGCTGGACCGGTCAGTCCCAGCGTGTAACAGGCTGGACCGGTCAGTACCAGCGTGTAACAGGCTGGACCGGTCAGTACCAGCGTGTAACAGGCTGGACCGGTCAGTACCAGCGTGTAACAGGCTGGACCGGTCAGTACCAGCGTGTAACAGGCTGGACCAGAGACCCCGCCGGTCAGTACCAGCGTGTAACAGGCTGGACCGGTCAGTACCAGCGTGTAACAGGCTGGACCGGTCAGTACCAGCGTGTAACAGGCTGGACCGGTCAGTACCAGCGTGTAACAGGCTGGACCGGTCAGTACCAGCGTGTAACAGGCAAGGACCGGTCAGCACCAGCGTGTAACAGGCTGGACCGGTCAGCACCAGCGTGTAACAGGCTGGACCGGTCAGCACCAGCGTGTAACAGGCTGGACCGGTCAGTACCAGCGTGTAACAGGCTGGACCGGTCAGTACCAGCGTGTAACAGGCTGGACCGGTCAGTACCAGCGTGTAACAGGCTGGACCAGAGACCCCACCGGTCAGTACCAGCGTGTAACAGGCTGGACCAGAGACCCCACCGGTCAGTACCAGCGTGTAACAGGCTGGACCGGTCAGTACCAGCGTGGTGAGAGAGTTCCTCTTCATGTAGAGCCTCTGTAGGAACTGTAGACCTTCATCCTTCAGCAGCTCTACAGGGAAGTGGTTCAGGTTCCTGTAGTTGAGGAACAGGTTGAATTAAGGCTAGCACTCCAGGCTATAATATAACTGACCTTTCCTTTAATGGATAGGAACATGTGTTAATAAACCACACACCTGTAGTTGAGGAACAGGTTGAATTAAGGCTAGCACTCCAGGCTATAATATAACTGACCTTTCCTTTAATGGATAGGAACATGTGTTAATAAACCACACACCTGTAGTTGAGGAACAGGTTGAATTAAGGCTAGCACTCCAGGCTATAATATAACTGACCTTTCCTTTAATGGATAGGAACATGTGTTAATAAACCACACACCTGTAGTTGAGGAACAGGTTCTTGTGACGCTCCTGTTTAGCCATCCAGATCGCATCCTGCAGCTCAGACGCCATGGCAACAAAGAAGCACCGCTATAGGAGGGTTCACTTCCTGCACCTCTCTCTCTGTGTCTTCTATCTAAACCACGGCCGACACCTTAGAGAAGAGAATTAACAGCAAAACAAAACAGAGATGTTCCCATAATCAGACTGGGACCATGATGCAATGGCAAAGTAGAACACCTACATGTACAATAGTTAGATACAGTAAAACACAATGTTGTATTCATATATCAGACATACAGCTTGGATGGATGTCAAATACATACCGTAGGAAAGATGATGACTATCTAGCTAGCTATTAGCTAGTTCTACCAGCAGTATCTTTGGCTTACGATAGCATAACAGTAACGTTAACACGTTGCTATATGCCATGCAGAGCAAGCTAACGTTAGCATAACAGTAAGGTAAACACGTTGCTATATGCCATGCAGAGCAAGCTAACGTTAGCATAACAGTAAGGTTAACACGTCGCTATATGCCATGCAGAGCAAGCTAACGTTAGCATAACAGTAAGGTAAACACGTCGCTATATGCCATGCAGAGCAAGCTAACGTTAGCATAACAGTAAGGTAAACACGTCGCTATATGCCATGCAGAGCAAGCTAACGTTAGCATAACAGTAAGGTAAACACGTCGCTATATGCCATGCAGAGCAAGCTAACGTTAGCATAACAGTAAGGTAAACACGTCGCTATATGCCATGCAGAGCAAGCTAACGTTAGCATAACAGTAAGGTAAACACGTCGCTATATGCCATGCAGAGCAAGCTAACGTTAGCATAACAGTAAGGTAAACACGTCGCTATATGCCATGCAGAGCAAGCTAACGTTAGCATAACAGTAAGGTAAACACGTCGCTATATGCCATGCAGAGCAAGCTAACGTTAGCATAACAGTAAGGTAAACACGTCGCTATATGCCATGCAGAGCAAGCTAACGTTAGCATAACAGTAAGGTAAACACGTCGCTATATGCCATGCAGAGCAAGCTAACGTTAGCATAACAGTAAGGTAAACACGTCGCTATATGCCATGCAGAGCAAGCTAACGTTAGCATAACAGTAAGGTAAACACGTCGCTATATGCCATGCAGAGCAAGCTAACGTTAGCATAACAGTAAGGTAAACACGTCGCTATATGCCATGCAGAGCAAGCTAACGATAGCATAACAGTAAGGTAAACACGTCGCTATATGCCATGCAGAGCAAGCTAACGTTAGCATAACAGTAAGGTAAACACGTCGCTATATGCCATGCAGAGCAAGCTAACGTTAGCATAACAGTAAGGTAAACACGTCGCTATATGCCATGCAGAGCAAGCTAACGTTAGCATAACAGTAAGGTAAACACGTCGCTATATGCCATGCAGAGCAAGCTAACGTTAGCATAACAGTAAGGTAAACACGTCGCTATATGCCATGCAGAGCAAGCTAACGTTAGCATAACAGTAAGGTAAACACGTCGCTATATGCCATGCAGAGCAAGCTAACGTTAGCATAACAGTAAGGTAAACACGTCGCTATATGCCATGCAGAGCAAGCTAACGTTAGCATAACAGTAAGGTAAACACGTCGCTATATGCCATGCAGAGCAAGCTAACGTTAGCATAACAGTAAGGTAAACACGTCGCTATATGCCATGCAGAGCAAGCTAACGTTAGCATAACAGTAAGGTAAACACGTCGCTATATGCCATGCAGAGCAAGCTAACGTTAGCATAACAGTAAGGTAAACACGTCGCTATATGCCATGCAGAGCAAGCTAACGTTAGCATAACAGTAAGGTTAACACGTCGCTATATGCCATGCAGAGCAAGCTAACGTTAGCATAACAGTAAGGTAAACACGTCGCTATATGCCATGCAGAGCAAGCTAACGTTAGCATAACAGTAAGGTAAACACGTCGCTATATGCCATGCAGAGCAAGCTAACGTTAGCATAACAGTAAGGTAAACACGTCGCTATATGCCATGCAGAGCAAGCTAACGTTAGCATAACAGTAAGGTAAACACGTCGCTATATGCCATGCAGAGCAAGCTAACGTTAGCATAACAGTAAGGTAAACACGTCGCTATATGCCATGCAGAGCAAGCTAACGTTAGCATAACAGTAAGGTAAACACGTCGCTATATGCCATGCAGAGCAAGCTAACGTTAGCATAACAGTAAGGTAAACACGTCGCTATATGCCATGCAGAGCAAGCTAACGTTAGCATAACAGTAAGGTAAACACGTCGCTATATGCCATGCAGAGCAAGCTAACGTTAGCATAACAGTAAGGTAAACACGTCGCTATATGCCATGCAGAGCAAGCTAACGTTAGCATAACAGTAAGGTAAACACGTCGCTATATGCCATGCAGAGCAAGCTAACGTTAGCATAACAGTAAGGTAAACACGTCGCTATATGCCATGCAGAGCAAGCTAACGTTAGCATAACAGTAAGGTAAACACGTCGCTATATGCCATGCAGAGCAAGCTAACGTTAGCATAACAGTAAGGTAAACACGTCGCTATATGCCATGCAGAGCAAGCTAACGTTAGCATAACAGTAAGGTAAACACGTCGCTATATGCCATGCAGAGCAAGCTAACGTTAGCATAACAGTAAGGTAAACACGTCGCTATATGCCATGCAGAGCAAGCTAACGTTAGCATAACAGTAAGGTAAACACGTCGCTATATGCCATGCAGAGCAAGCTAACGTTAGCATAACAGTAAGGTAAACACGTCGCTATATGCCATGCAGAGCAAGCTAACGTTAGCATAACAGTAAGGTAAACACGTCGCTATATGCCATGCAGAGCAAGCTAACGTTAGCATAACAGTAAGGTAAACACGTCGCTATATGCCATGCAGAGCAAGCTAACGTTAGCATAACAGTAAGGTAAACACGTCGCTATATGCCATGCAGAGCAAGCTAACGTTAGCATAACAGTAAGGTAAACACGTCGCTATATGCCATGCAGAGCAAGCTAACGTTAGCATAACAGTAAGGTAAACACGTCGCTATATGCCATGCAGAGCAAGCTAACGTTAGCATAACAGTAAGGTAAACACGTCGCTATATGCCATGCAGAGCAAGCTAACGTTAGCATAACAGTAAGGTAAACACGTCGCTATATGCCATGCAGAGCAAGCTAACGTTAGCATAACAGTAAGGTAAACACGTCGCTATATGCCATGCAGAGCAAGCTAACGTTAGCATAACAGTAAGGTAAACACGTCGCTATATGCCATGCAGAGCAAGCTAACGTTAGCATAACAGTAAGGTAAACACGTCGCTATATGCCATGCAGAGCAAGCTAACGTTAGCATAACAGTAAGGTAAACACGTCGCTATATGCCATGCAGAGCAAGCTAACGTTAGCATAACAGTAAGGTAAACACGTCGCTATATGCCATGCAGAGCAAGCTAACGTTAGCATAACAGTAAGGTAAACACGTCGCTATATGCCATGCAGAGCAAGCTAACGTTAGCATAACAGTAAGGTAAACACGTCGCTATATGCCATGCAGAGCAAGCTAACGTTAGTTGCGAGCACTTGGGTCTTCCTTGGCAATGTGCAAAACAAACTGTTAACTTCTGTAAGTAGCTAGCTAGCTAGCCATGTAACGTTATGGCCAATTAAAACCAACATCATTATCAAAGGTTTCAAAACAGTACCTAGCTTCTTTGAGAGCACATCTCCAAGTGAACTGATTATTCAGGTCAAACTGTTAGCTTAGCTACTTCCTTTACCTTATCCTTGCAGAATAAATGTAAGGCCTCATCACGTCGCTGCTGGCACATATTGATGTATTTTCCAAACGTTTTGAGCTGTCATTTGATCAACAGACGTATAAAAGTAAACCGCGACGTCATTGACTGGAGCCGGATGCGTCTAAAAAGTGTGACTTGTTGGCCGGTTGTGGTTGTAGTTTTTGAGGCATCATAGCGACACGGAGGGCGCTCTTCCTCCAGAACCAACTGGACCGTATCTTTGAGACCGTGTCTGTACCGTTTCAGAACATGTATACAGTGGCATACTGAATTAAGCATATCAGGTACAGACACTGTCTCAAAAGCACAGTCCAGTTGGTTCTGGAGGAAGAGCGCCCTCCTGTATATTTTTAATGGAACTCAGTCCGGCGTTAAACGTACTCTTGAAAGGTGCAATTTGTAAATTGGGTCGAGCATCATCAGTTCCTCTTGTCATGTTAGTCATTGCAGACCTTAGAGAGCCGTTTATGACTTGGACATCTAACGGTTTTCTATTTAGGTTTTTTAGCCCATAGATAGTCCTTTATTTGTCACTCATCACATGAATACACAGTACCAGTCAAAAGTTTGGGGACACCTACTCATTCCAGGGTTTTTCTTTACTTTTTTAAACTATTTTCTACATTGTAGAATAATAGTGAAGACATCAAAACTATGAAATAACACATATGGAATCATGTAGTAACCAAAAGAGTGTTAAACAAATCAAAATATATATTTATATTTGAGATTCTTCAAATAGCCACCCTTTGCCTTGATGACAGCTTTGCACACTCTTGGCATTCTCTCAACCAGCTTCATTAGGAATGCTTTTCCAATATTCTTGAAGGAGTTCCCATATACAGTGGGGAGAACAAGTATTTGATACACTGCCGATTTTGCAGGTTTTCCTACTTACAAAGCATGTAGAGGTCTGTAATTTTTATCATAGGTACACTTCAACTGTGAGAGACGGAATCTAAAACAAAAGTCCAGAAAATCATATTGTATGATTTTTAAGTAATTAATTTGCATTTTATTGCATGACATAAGTATTTGATCACCTACCAACCAGTAAGAATTCCAGCTCTCACAGACCTGTTAGTTTTTCTTTAAGAAGCCCTCCTGTTCTCCACTCATTACCTGTATTAACTGCACCTGTTTGAACTCGTTACCTGTATAAAAGACACCTGTCCACACACTCAATCAAACAGACTCCAACCTCTCCACAATGGCCAAGACCAGAGAGCTGTGTAAGGACATCAGGGATACAATTGTAGACCTGCACAAGGCTGGGATGGGCTACAGGACAATAGGCAAGCAGCTTGGTGAGAAGGCAACAACTGTTGGCACAATTATTAGAAAATGGAAGAAGTTCAAGATGACGGTCAATCACCCTCGGTCTGGGGCTCCATGCAAGATCTCACCTCGTGGGGCATCAATGATCATGAGGAAGGTGAGGGATCAGCCCAGAACTACACGGCAGGACCTGGTCAATGACCTGAAGAGAGCTGGGACCACAGTCTCAAAGAAAACCATTAGTAACACACTACGCCGTCATGGATTAAAATCCTGCAGCGCACGCAAGGTCCCCCTGCTCAAGCCAGCGCATGTCCAGGCCCGTCTGAAGTTTGCCAATGACCATCTGGATGATCCAGAGGAGGAATGGAAGAAGGTCATGGAAGAAGGTCATGTGGTCTGATGAGACAAAAATAGAGCTTTTTGGTCTAAACTCCACTCGCCGTGTTTGGAGGAAGAAGAAGGATGAGTACAACCCCAAGAACACCATCCCAACCGTGAAGCATGGAAGTGGAAACATCATTCTTTGCGGATGCTTTTCTGCAAAGGGGACAGGACGACTGCACCGTATTGAGGGGAGGATGGATGGGGCCATGTATCACGAGATCTTGGTCAACAACCTCCTTCCCTCAGTAAGAGCATTGAAGATGGGTCGTGGCTGGGTCTTCCAGCATGACAACGACCCGAAACACACAGCCAGGGCAACTAAGGAGTGGCTCCGTAAGAAGCATCTCAAGGTCCTGGAGTGGCCTAGCCAGTCTCCAGACCTGAACCCAATAGAAAATCTTTGGAGGGAGCTGAAAGTCCGTATTGCCCAGCGACAGCCCCGAAACCTGAAGGATCTGGAGAAGGTTTGTATGGAATAGTGGGCCAAAATCCCTGCTGCAGTGTGTGCAAACCTGGTCAAGACCTACAGGAAACGTATGATCTCTGTAATTGCAAACAAAGGTTTCTGTACCAAATATTAAATTCTGCTTTTCTGATGTATCAAATACTTATGTCAAGCAATAAAATGCAAATTAATTACTTAAAAATCATACAATGTGATTTTCTGGATTTTTGTTTTAGATTATGTCTCTCACAGTTGAAGTGTACCTATGATAAAAAATTACAGACCTCTACATGCTTTGTAAGTAGGAAAACCTGCAAAATCGGCAGTGTATCAAATACTTGTTCTCCCCACTGTATGCTGAGCATTTGTTGGCTGCTTTTCCTTCACTCTGCGGTCCACCTCATCCCAAACCATCTCAATTGGGTTGAGGTTGGGTGATTGTGGAGGCCAGGTCATTTACATTTTATATTTAAGTCATTTAGCAGACGCTCTTATCCAGAGCGACTTACAGTTAGTAAGTGCATACATTTATTAATTTGTTTCATACTGGCCCCCCGTGGGAATCGAACCCACAACCCTGGCATTGCAAGCGCCATGCTCTACCAACTGAGCTATACGGGGCCATCTGATGCAGCACTCCATCACTCTCCTTCTTGGTAAAATAGCCCCTTCACATCCTGGAGGTGTGTTGGGTCATTGTCCTGTTGAAAAATAAATGATAGTCCCACTAAGTGCAAACGAGATGGGATGGCGTATCGCTGCAGAATGCTGTGGTAGCCATGCTGGTTAAGTGTGCCTTGAATTCTAAATAAATCACAAAGCAAAGCAAAGCACCCCCACACCATCACACCTCCTCCTCCATGCTTCACAGTGGGAACCACACATGCTGAGATCATCCGTTCACCTACTCTGCGTCTCACAAAGACACGGCGGTTTGAACCAAAAATCTCAAATTGGAATCATCAGACAAAAGGACAGATTTCCACCGGTCTAATGTCCATTGCTCGTGTTTTCTTGGCCCAAGCAAGTCTCTTCTTCTTTTTGGTGTCCTTTAGTAGTGGTTTGTTTGCAGCAATTCAACCATGAAGGCCTGATTCACGCAGTCTCCTCAGAAAAGTTGATGTTGAGATGTGTCTGTTACTTGAACTTTGTGAAGCATTTATTTGGGCTGCAATCTGAGGTGCAGTTAACTCTAATGCAGAGGTAACTCTGGGTCTTCCATTCCTGTGGCGGTCCTTATGAGAGCCAGTTTCATCATAGCGCTTGATGGTTTTTGCGACTGCACTTGAAGAAACTTTCAAAGTTCTTGAACTGTTCCGGATTGACTGAACTTCATGTCTTAAAGTAATGATGGACTGTCGTTTCTCTTTGCTTATTTGAGCTGTTCTTGCCATAATATGGACTTGGTCTTTTACCAAATAGCGCCATCTTCTGTATACCCCCCTACCTTGTCACAACACAACTGATTGGGTAAAACGCATTAAGGATTGAAATTCCACAAATTAACTTTTAACAAGGCACACCTGTTAATTTAAATGCATTCCAGGTGACTACCTCATGAAGCTGGTTGAGAGAATGCCAAGAGTGTGCAAAGCTGTCATCAAGGCAAAGGGTGGCTATTTGAAGAATCTAAAATCTAAAATATATTTAGATTTGTTTAACACTTTTTTGGTTATTACATGATTCCATATGTGTTATTTCATAGCTTCGATGTCTTCACTATTATTCTACAACGTAGAAAATAGTAAAAATAAAGAAAAACCCTTGAATGAGCAGGTGTTCTAAAACTTTTGACTGGTGCTGTACGTACGGTCACTGTGGGGACGACGTCGTCAATGCACTTATTGATGAAGCCGGTGAATAAGATGGTATACTCAATCCCATTGGATGAATCCCGGAACATATTACAGTCTGTGCTAGCAAAACAGTCCTGTAGCTTAGCATCTGCTTCATCTGACCACTTCCTTATTGAGCGAGTCACTGGTACTTCCTGCTTTAGTTTTTGCTTGTTAGCAGGAATCAGGAGGATAGAATTATGGTCAGATTTGCCAAATGGAGGGCGAGGGAGAGCTTTGTATGCGTCTCTGTGTGTGGAGTAAAGGTGGTCTAGAGTTTTTTTCCCTCTGGTTGCACATTTAACATGCTGGTAGAAATTAGGTAAAACTGGTTTTTTAAGTTTCCCTGCATTAAAGTCCCCGGCCACTAGGAGCGCCACTTCTGGATGAGCGTTTTCCTGTTTGCTTATGGCCTTATACAGCTCGTTGAGTGCGGTCTTAGTGCCAGCATTGGTTTGTGGTGGTAAATAAACGGCTACGAATAATATAGATGAAACTCTCTTGGTAGATAGTGGGTCTACAGCTTATCATGAGATACTCTACCTCAGGCGAGCAATACCTTGAGACTTCTTTAATATTAGACATCACGTACCAGCTGTTATTGACAAATAGACACACCCCTCCGCCCCTCGTCTTACCAAACGTTGCTGTTCTGTCCTGCCGATGCACGGAAAACCCAGCCAACTGAATATTATCTGTGTTGTCGTTCAGCCACGACTCTGTGAAACATACATTTACATCATTTACATAAGATGTTACAGTTTTTAATGTCCCGTTGGTAGGACAGTCTCAAGCGGAGATCATCCAGTTTATTTTCCAGTGATTGCACGTTGGCCAATAGGACGGATGGTAGAGGCGGGTTACCCACTCGCCAACTAATTCTCACAATGCACCTCGATCTCCGCCCCCTGTTGGTAGTGTTTCATGAGGTTTCAACCAGACACCAGAACAGTAATAATGTCTTGACAGATTCATGAGAAAATGTGAGATGTATTGTCATGTCAGTAACACTAACAGATCATGAAGAGTGAGGTAGATAGATGCTTGAAGGTAAAAACAAACAATATGTCCCCCAATAATGAAAGAAAACAACAAAGAATATCTCTATGTAATAGTTGATATACTCGCAGGGCGTTTTGGGCAGTGATTTACAAACATCACAAAAGGAAAAAAACTACAATAAATAGTCAAATGGAAAAACATTAAGGTGAAGCAGGGAAACATTTAGCTATGAACAATAAATCCTTCCAAATGCATCCCAACCAGCTAGTCCACTGGGAAGTCTACCATACAGTATTATCAACCAATGTACCAGGATATTAACCTACCTGGAATGAAAAGGTTTACAATGAACCAGTATTCATAGTGTCTAAAATGGATTACAGATTGAGTGTATTTCTGTTTAGTGTTCAACCGGTCTTTACCATCCGTTTCAGTTAGAGATGATGGGTCTTAACTGATCTAATCAATAATCTGACTCAATACAAAGTGCGGTGGATAACTAGCATTATTTGACCTAGTAATGGGGGAAGATATGTCAGTAGCAGATCATTATTTGACCTAGTAATGGGGGAAGATATGTCAGTAGCAGATCATTATTTGACCTAGTAATGGGGGAAGATATGTCAGTAGCAGATCATTATTTGACCTAGTAATGGGGGAAGATATGTCAGTAGCAGATCATTATTTGATCTAGTAATGGGGGAAGATATGTCAGTAGCAGATCATTATTTGATCTAGTAATGGGGGAAGATATGATCATTATTTGATCTAGTAATGGGGGAAGATATGTCAGTAGCAGATCATTATTTGACCTAGTAATGGGGCAAGATATGTCAGTAGCAGATCATTATTTGATCTAGTAATGGGGGAGGATATGTCAGTAGCAGATCATTATTTGACCTAGTAATGGGGGAGGATATGTCAGTAGCAGATCATTATTTGACCTAGTAATGGGGGAGGGGTGTTCTCTCTCCTTCATTCAGGACGGGGGGGGGGGGGGGGGGGGGAACCACCACTAGACCTCTTAGAAATGAAAAAGCTCCTTCTAGAAAAAGAACAATGTATTTGTGAAAAACAATAGAAGGCTTTGGACAATATGTGGCTAAACAGCATCTCTTTATGAGTTAAAGAGAAACAATTATGTTTCATATGAATCAATTGTTTGAGAAATACAACAAACATAAGAACAATGGACTGTCGTGGGAACGAGGAGGATTCATTTCATATAGACACAGTGGGGAGAACTGTATATTACAACCACAAGACAAATAATAAAGAATGAAATAGCAGCTTCTTTCTGTACAGACAATTACTTAGAAGAACATGTCAACTGTAAAACAGTGATTACAAAGACTCAAACAGGTGATGTGTATGAAAATGTTCTCAGGTTTAACGACACTATATACAGCAGTATGTGGACACCCCTTCATATTAGTGGATTCTAATAGAGATGCACTATATATACAGCAGTATGTGGACACCCCTTCATATTAGTGGATTCTAATAGAGATGCACTATATATACAGCAGTATGTGGACACCCCTTCATATTAGTGGATTCTAATAGAGATGCACTATATATACAGCAGTATGTGGACACCCCTTCATATTAGTCGATTCTAATAGAGATGCACTATATATACAGCAGTATGTGGACACCCCTTCATATTAGTGGATTCTAATAGAGATGCACTATATATACAGCAGTATGTGGACACCCCTTCATATTAGTGGATTCTAATAGAGATGCACTATATATACAGCAGTATGAGGACACCCCTTCATCTTAGTGGATTCTAATAGAGATGCACTATATATACAGCAGTATGTGGACACCCCTTCATATTAGTGGATTTGGCTATTTCAGCCACACCCGTTGCTAAAATCAAGCACACAGCCACGCAATCTCCACAGACAAATATTGGCAGTAGAATGTCTTTACTGAAGAGCTCAGTGACTTTCAATGTGGCAAAGTCATAGGATGCCACCTTTCTAACAAGTCAGTTCGTAAAATGTTGCCCTGCGAGAGCTGCCCCGGTCAACTGCAAGTTCTGTTATTGTGAAGTGGAAACATCTAGGAGCAACAACGGCTCAGCCGCGAAGTGGTAGGCCACACAAGCTCGGGACCACGCGAGTGCTGAAGCGCGTAAAAATAATCTGTCCTCGGTTGCAACATTCACTACTGAGTTCCAAACTGCCTCTGGAAGCAATGTCAGCACAAGAACTGTTCGTCGGGAGCTTCATGAAATGGGTTTCCATGGCTGAGCAGCTGCACACAAGCCTAAGATCACCATGCGCAATGCCAAGCGCCGGCTGGAGTGGTGTAAAGCTCGCCGCCATTGGACTCTGGAGCAGTGGAAACGCGTTCTCTGGAGTGATGAATCACGTTTCACCATCTGGCAGTCTGACGGACGAATCTGGGTTTGGCGGATGCCAGGAGAATGCTATCTGCCCGAATGCATAGTGCCAACTGTAAAGTTTGGTGGAGGAGGAATAATGGTCTGGGGCTGTTTTACATGGTTCGGGCTAGGCCCCTTAGTTGCAGTGAAGGGAAATCTTAATGCTACAGCATACAATGACATTCTAGACGATTCTGTGCTTCCAACTTTGTGGCAACAGTTTGGGGAAGGCCCTTTCCTGTTTCAGCATGACAATGTCCCCGTGCACAAAGCGAGGTCCATACAGAAATGGTTTGTCAAGATCGGTAGAACTTGACTGGCCTGCACAGAGCCCTGACCTCAACCCCATCGAACACCTTTGGGACGAATTGGAACGCTGACTGCGAGCCAGGCCTAATCGCCCAACATCAGTGCCCGACCTCACTAATGCTCTTGTGGCTGAATTGAAGCAAGTCCCCGCAGCAATGTTCCAACATCTAGTGGAAAGCCTTCCCAGAAGAGTGGAGGCTGTTATAGCAGCAAAGGGCGGACCAACTCCATATTAATGGATGTGATTTTGGAATGAGATGTTGGAGGAGCAGGTGTCCACATCCTGCTGGTCATGTAGTGTATAACACTGTAAGAGCAATGCAGAAATGTTGTGAATCTTAGAGAAGAGAGACGACAGACTAGTGTAAATATATACCTGCTGTGTACAGCAACGCCTCCCTCCCTCCCTCTCTCCCTCCCTCCCTCCCTCCCCCTCTCCCCCTCCCTCCCTCCCTCCCTCCATACTGGACTGGAGCCAGTGTCTGTCTGTGTCCCAAATGACACCCTATTCCCTACATAGTGGAAAACGTTTGGTCTAAAGTAGTGCACTAAATACTACATAGGGAATAGGGTGGCATTTGGGACGTAAAGCTGCGTTACTTTACGAGGTCCAGTCTGTTGAGTTGTAGTGTTCTGAGAGACATGTTTTGGCTGCATCCTTTGTGCTTCATGTAACAACACTGTGTGTTCTGACAGTGTCGATTTCTAACCCTCTAGATGACCTGTGTAGAAGGAGACAGAGTCCCAAACCGCACACTATTCCCTATTTAGTTGAACTGTGACACCCACGACCCTGGTCAAACGTAGTGCACTAAATAGGGAATAGTGTGCCGTTTGGGACACAACCGGACGGAGCCATACGCAGCCATACGGAGCCATACGGAGCCATACGCAGCCATACGGAGCCATACGCAGCCATACGGAGCCATACGGAGCCATACGGAGCCATACGGAGCCATACGCAGCCATACAGAGCCATACGCAGCCATACGGAGCCATACGCAGGTCCACATCTCATGTAGTATCCACCAGGGTCAGAATGCTCTTCCCTTCTCCACAGGGAGGTCCACATCTCATGTAGTATCCACCAGGGTCAGAATGCTCTTCCCTTCTCCACAGGGAGGTCCACATCTCATGTCTGTCTGTCCATCCACTGACATACAACACAGACACAGACAGCGCCTGAACGTTGACTTTGTAGATTAACCTCCCAATAATAATAAAGCCCTCCAGTATCACACAGTGAGCCAACCAACCAAACATCACTCTGAAAGGCTGTCTCCATTTGGGAATATTTAGAAAAACTAACAAAAAACTTTGCTCAGGAAGGGTTCTGGTTGTGTTCCAGGGTCCTCCCAGCAGGCCTCAACAGGTGGTGGTTCATATCACTCAGTCAGTTGATAGAAATCTAGATACAATAAAAGTATGAAAAAGTAGAGGAGTCCACTCCAGAGGAGTCCACTACAGAGGAGTCCACTCCAGAGGAGTCCACTACAGAGGAGTCCACTCCAGAGGAGTCCACTACAGAGGAGTCCACTCCAGAGGAGTCCACTACAGAGGAGTCCACTACAGAGGAGTCCACTCCAGGTCCACTCCAGAGGAGTCCACTCCAGAGGAGTCCACTACAGAGGAGTCCACTCCAGGTCCACTACAGAGGAGTCCACTACAGAGGAGTCCACTCCAGAGGAGTCCACTCCAGAGGAGTCCACTACAGAGGAGTCCACTCCAGAGGAGTCCACTCCAGAGGAGTCCACTACAGAGGAGTCCACTACAGAGGAGTCCACTCCAGGTCCACTCCAGAGGAGTCCACTCCAGAGGAGTCCACTCAAGAGGAGTCCACTACAGAGGAGTCCACCAAGCTCTGTTGAGAAGAGAGGGAGGATGGGAGTGGTCTGCTAGGATCAGCAGGCCGAGGACTGTGGGAGGGGCATGGCACATTCCTTCTTCCTCACTCCGTTCATGTGTGCGTAGGGCGGTGTGTCAGTGAAGGCTGGTCGCAGCAGGACCTGGGCGACCGCCTCGGGGCCGTTGGACGCAACCTGTCCTGAGGCCCCTGAGCTCTGGGCCGAGGAGGGGCCAGGGGCCCCTGGGGAGCAGGGGGACGAGGGAGCCTGGGGCTGGACCTGCCCAGAGGAGGGGGCTGAAGTGGGGCTGGAGCCCAGCGTTAATGGACCGGCGGGGGCCGTGGAGGCTGGTGTCTGTTGGGAGGGGGAAGGAGGGGGCTGGTTGGGCGGGGCGGACCCGGAGGTGGTGGGGGGGCAGGGGATGGGGGGTCGTGAGGAGGCAGCTGGGCCTAAAGGAACATTCTTCATGTTCTCTACCTCCATGTCCAACTCCTCTGGGTCTGGAAGCTTGTTCTCTTGGCTGTAAAAGAAACTCATCTCTCTGAACGGTGGCTCCAGCTCCTCCTTGATGCTGTTAATTATCTCCAGGAACGATGGACGCATCTTAGGGTTGTACTGCCAACACATACGCATTAACTCAAACCTGGTAGGAGAGAGAGATAAGTTAGATATCATCTTAGTAGTGTTTGTGGGTAGCAGTTGTCCTTTCAATTCAAACACCAATATTTAATTAACAGTTTACGTTCCATATCTATAAGTGTGTGTGTGTGTGTGTGTGTGTGTGTGTGTGTGTGTGTGTGTGTACAGTAATACTTGTTTTCCAGACAGGGTTGTTTGTGAAGCATTTATGGTGATGTTGTATTTCCCCCTCTGGTCAATAGATGGCAGTATACTCCACATTACAGCCTCCAGTCAATAGACGGCAGTATACTCCACATTACAGCCTCCAGTCAATAGACGGCAGTATACTCCACATTACAGCCTCCAGTCAATAGACGGCAGTATACTCCACATTACAGCCTCCAGTCAATAGACGGCAGTATACTCCACATTACAGCCTCCAGTCAATAGACGGCAGTATACTCCACATTACAGCCTCCGGTCAATAGACGGCAGTATACTCCACATTCCAGCCTCCAGTCAATAGACGGCAGTATACTCCACATTCCAGCCTCCAGTCAATAGACGGCAGTATACTCCACATTACAGCCTCCAGTCAATAGATGGCAGTATACTCCACATTACAGCCTCTGGTCAATAGATGGCAGTATACTCCACATTACAGCCTCCAGTCAATAGACGGCAGTATACTCCACATTACAGCCTCCAGTCAATAGACGGCAGTATACTCCACAATACAGCCTCCAGTCAATAGACGGCAGTATACTCCACATTACAGCCTCCAGTCAATAGATGGCAGTATACTCCACATTACAGCCTCTGGTCAATAGATGGCAGTATACTCCACATTACAGCCTCCGGTCAATAGACGGCAGTATACTCCACAATACAGCCTCCGGTCAATAGACGGCAGTATACTCCACATTACAGCCTCCAGTCAATAGATGGCAGTATACTCCACAATACAGCCTCCAGTCAATAGACGGCAGTATACTCCACATTACAGCCTCCAGTCAATAGACGGCAGTATACTCCACATTACAGCCTCTGGTCAATAGATGGCAGTATACTCCACATTACAGCCTCCAGTCAATAGACGGCAGTATACTCCACATTACAGCCTCCAGTCAATAGACGGCAGTATACTCCACATTACAGCCTCCAGTCAATAGACGGCAGTATACTCCACATTACAGCCTCCAGTCAATAGACGGCAGTATACTCCACATTACAGCCTCCAGTCAATAGACGGCAGTATACTCCACATTACAGCCTCCAGTCAATAGACGGCAGTATACTCCACATTACAGCCTCCAGTCAATAGATGGCAGTATACTCCACATTACAGCCTCTGGTCAATAGATGGCAGTATACTCCACATTACAGCCTCCGGTCAATAGACGGCAGTATACTCCACAATACAGTATACTAATATACTGTCCACACGCGCCAATTTAATTCCACTAAATTATGCAAATGAACCTATAGACCGATAGGCATGACCAGTTAAATATATTTACATCAACTGGTATTGCCATCAATTAACAGGCTAAAAAAGAATTATTTCTCTATTTTGTCTTCAATTTTATTTATCGGCTTTTCAAATTTGTTGGGGTCAAAAGCCGGCTATTAGCGGCTAGTGGAAAGCCTGGTGTGGGTTAGGGTTAGGGTTAGGCTATTAGCGGCTAGTGGAAACCCTGGTGTGGGTTAGGGTTAGGGTTAGGGTTAGGCTATTAGCGGCTAGTGGAAACCCTGGTGTGGGTTAGGGTTAGGGTTAGGGTTAGGCTATTAGCGGCTAGTGGAAACCCTGGTGTGGGTTAGGGTTAGGGTTAGGCTATTAGCGGCTAGTGGAAACCCTGGTGTGGGTTAGGGTTAGGGTTAGGCTATTAGCGGCTAGTGGAAACCCTGGTGTGTGTGAGTGACTCACAGCATGCCGGCTATTAGCGGCTAGTGGAAAGGGTTAGGGTTAGGGATAGGGGTTAGGGTTAGGGGTTAGGGTTAGGGTTAGGTGTGACTCACAGCATGTCGGGGCAGTTGTCTGGTTTGTCTAGTAGTCCTCCCTCCATAACGAAGGGTTAGGGTTAGGGTTAGGGGTTAGGGTTAGGGTTAGGGTTAGGTGTGACTCACAGCATGTCGGGGCAGTTGTCTGGTTTGTCTAGTAGTCCTCCCTCCATAACGAAGGGTTAGGGTTAGGGGTTAGGGTTAGGGTTAGGGTTAGGTGTGACTCACAGCATGTCAGGGCAGTTGTCTGGTTTGTCTAGTAGTCCTCCCTCCATAACGAAGGGTTAGGGTTAGGGGTTAGGGTTAGGGTTAGGGTTAGGTGTGACTCACAGCATGTCGGGGCAGTTGGGTTAGGGTTAGGGTTAGGGATAGGGTTAGGGTTAGGGGTTAGGGTTAGGAGTGACTCACAGCATGTCGGGGCAGTTGTCTGGTTTGTCTAGTAGTCCTCCCTCCATAACGAAGGGTTAGGGTTAGGGGTTAGGGTTAGGGTTAGGGTTAGGTGTGACTCACAGCATGTCAGGGCAGTTGTCTGGTTTGTCTAGTAGTCCTCCCTCCATAACGAAGGGTTAGGGTTAGGGGTTAGGGTTAGGGTTAGGGTTAGGTGTGACTCACAGCATGTCGGGGCAGTTGGGTTAGGGTTAGGGTTAGGGATAGGGTTAGGGTTAGGGGTTAGGGTTAGGGTTAGGAGTGACTCACAGCATGTCGGGGCAGTTGTCTGGTTTGTCTAGTAGTCCTCCCTCCATAACGAAGGGTTAGGGTTAGGGTTAGGGGTTAGGGTTAGGGTTAGGGTTAGGGGTTAGGGTTAGGGTTAGGTGTGACTCACAGCATGTCAGGGCAGTTGTCTGGTTTGTCTAGTAGTCCTCCCTCCATAACGAAGTGCAACACCTGCTCATTAGACATCCCCTGGTAGGGCTGCTCTGCTAGCGTGGCCATCTCCCATAACACCACCCCAAAAGACCTGCAGAGAGAGAGAGAGGAGACAGGGTTACAATCAATTTCAATCAATTTTATTTTATATAGCCCTTCGTACATCAGCTAATATCTCGAAGTGCTGTACAGAAACCCAGCCTAAAACCCCAAACAGCTAGTAATGCAGGTGTAGAAGCACGGTGGCTAGGAAAAACTCCCTAGAAAGGCCAAAACCTAGGAAGAAACCTAGAGAGGAACCAGGCTATGAGGGGTGCCCAGTCCTCTTCTGGCTGACACACACCCTAACCCTACACACCCTAACCCTATACACCCTAACACTATACACCCTAACCCTACACACCCTAACCCTACACACCCTATACACCCTAACCCTACACACCCTAACCCTATACACCCTAACCCTACACACCCTAACCCTATACACCCTAACCCTACACACCCTAACCCTACACACCCTAACCCTACACACCCTAACCCTACACACCCTAACCCTACACACCCTAACCCTACACACCCTAACCCTACACACCCTAACCCTACACACCCTAACCCTACACACCCTATACACCCTAACCCTACACACCCTAACCCTACACACCCTAACCCTATACACCCTAACCCTACACACCCTAACACTACACACCCTAACCCTATACACCCTAACCCTACACACCCTAACCCTACACACCCTAACACTACACACCCTAACACTACACACCCTAACCCTATACACCCTAACCCTACACACCCTATACACCCTAACCCTATACACCCTAACCCTACACACCCTAACCCTACACACCCTAACCCTACACACCCTATACACCCTAACCCTACACACCCTAACCCTATACACCCTAACCCTACACACCCTATACACCCTAACCCTACACACCCTAACCCTATACACCCTAACCCTATACACCCTAACCCTACACACCCTAACCCTACACACCCTAACCCTACACACCCTAACCCTATACACCCTAACCCTACACACCCTAACCCTATACACCCTAACCCTACACACCCTATATACCCTAACCCTATACACCCTAACCCTATACACCCTAACCCTACACACCCTAACCCTATACACCCTAACCCTACACACCCTAACCCTATACACCCTAACCCCTACACACCCTATACACCCTAACCCTACACACCCTATACACCCTAACCCTATACACCCTAACCCTACACACCCTAACCCTATACACCCTAACCCTATACACCCTAACACTACACACCCTAACCCTACACACCCTAACCCTACACACCCTAACCCTACACACCCTAACCCTATACACCCTAACCCTATACACCCTAACCCTACACACCCTAACCCTATACACCCTAACCCTATACACCCTAACCCTACACACCCTAACCCTACACACCCTAACCCTACACACCCTATACACCCTAACCCTACACACCCTATACACCCTAACCCTACACACCCTAACCCTATACACCCTAACCCCTACACACCCTAACCCTACACACCCTAACCCTATACACCCTAACCCTATACACCCTAACCCTACACACCCTAACCCTATACACCCTAACCTCTACACACCCTAACCCTATACACCCTAACCCTATACACCCTAACACTATACACCCTATACACCCTAACACTATACACCCTATACAACCCTAACCCTATACACCCTACACACCCTAACACTATACACCCTAACCCTATACACCCTAACCCTACACACCTACACACCCTAACCCTATACACCCTAACCCTACACACCCTAACCCTATACACCCTAACCCTACACACCCTAACCCTACACACCCTAACACTATACACCCTAACCCTACACACCCTAACCTAACCTATACACACACACCCTAACACTATACACCCCTACACCAACCCTACACACCCTACACACCCTATACACCCTAACCCTATACACCCTAACCTCTACACCCTAACCCTACACACCCTAACCCTACACACCCTATACACCCTAACCCTATACACACTACACACCCTAACCCTACACACCCTACCCTACACACCCTATACACCCTAACCCTATACACCCTAACCCTACACACCCTAACCCTATACACCCTAACCCTACACTCCCTAACCCTACACACCCTATACACCCTAACCCTACACACCCTAATCCTATACACCCTAACCCTACACACCCTAACCCTACACACCCTAACCCTACACACCCTAACCCTACACACCCTAACCCTATACACCCTAACCCTACACACCCTAACCCTACACACCCTAACCTATACACCCTAACCCTACACACCCCTAACCCTACACACCCTAACACTACACACCCTAAACCCTATACACCCTAACCCTACACACCCTAACACTACACACCATAACCCTATACACCCTAACCCTATACACCCTAACCCTATACACCCTAACCCTACACACCCTAACACTATACACCCTAACCCTATACACCCTAACCCTACACACCCTAACCCTACACACCCTAACACTATACTCCCTAACCCTATACTCTAACCCTAACCCCTGCACCCTACACCCCTAACCCTACACACCCTAACCCTATAACACCCTAACCCTATACCCTAACCCTACACACCTAACCCTACACACCCTATCCCTACCACCCTAACCCATAACACCCTAACCCTACACACCCTAACCCTACACACCCTAACCCTACCACCCTAACACATAGCCTGTATATAGCCTGTATAAAGCCTGTATATAGCTGTATATAGCTGTATATAGCCTGTATATAGCTGTATATAGCCTGTATGTAGCCTGTATAGAGCCTGTATAGATCCTGTATATAGCCTGTATATAGCCTGTATATAGCTGTATATAGCCTGTATGTAGCCTGTATAGAGCCTGTATATAGCCTGTATAGAGCTGTATATAGCCTGTATATAGCTGTATATAGCTGTATAGAGCCTGTATATAGCCTGTATATAGCCTGTATATAGCCTGTATATAGCTGTATATAGCCTGTATATAGCCTGTATATAGCTGTATATAGCCTGTATATAGCCTGTATATAGCCTGTATAGAGCCT
>NW_028166642.1:27500-39293 GCF_964263955.1 Coregonus lavaretus
TAGACCACCTTTACTCCACACACAGAGACGCATACAAAGCTCTCCCTCGCCCTCCATTTGGCAAATCTGACCATAACTCTATCCTCCTGATTCCTGCTTACAGCAAAAACTAAAGCAGGAAGTACCAGTGACTCGGTTAATAAGGAAGTGGTCAGATGACGCGGATGCTACGCTACAGGACTGTTTTGCTAGCACAGACTGGAATATGTTCCGGGATTCACCTCAGTCACCAGCTTCATCAATAAGTGCATTGTCCCCACAGCGACCGTACGTACATATCCCAACCAGAAGCCCTGGATTATAGGCAACATCTGCACCGAGCTAAAGGGTAGAGCTGCCGCTTTCAAGGAGCTGGACACTAATCCGGACACTTATAAGAAATCATACTATGCCCTCAGACGAACCATCAAACAGGCAAAGCGTCAATACAGAACTAAGATTGAATCCTACTACACCGGCTCTGATGCTCGTCGGATGTGGCAGGACTTGCAAACTATTACAGATTTCAAAGGAAAATCCAGCCGCGAGCTGCCCAGCGACACGAGCCTACCAGACGGGCTAAATGCCTTTTATGCTCGCTTCGAGGCAAGCAACATTGAAGCATGCATGAGAGCACCAGCTGTTCCGGATGACTATGTGATCACGCTCTCCATAGCCGATGTGAGCAAGACCTTTAAACTGGTCAACATTCACAAGGCCGCCGGGCCAGACGGATTACCAGGACGTGTACTCAGAGCATGCACGGACCAACTGGCAAGTGTCTTCACTGACATTTTCAACCTCTCCCTGACCGAGTCTGTAATACCTACATGTTTCAAGCAGACCACCATAGTCCCTGTGCCCAAGAAAGCGAAGGTAACCTGCCTAAATGACTACCGCCTCGTAGCACTCATGTCGGTAGCCATGAAGTGCTTTGAAAGGCTGGTCATGGCTCACATCAACACCATCATCCCGGAAACCCTAGACCCACTCCAATTCGCATACCGCCCCAACAGATCCACAAGATGACGCAATCTCAATCGCACTCCACACTGCCCTTTCCCACCTGGACAAAAGGAACACCTATGTGTGAATGCTGTTCATTGACTACAGCTCAGCGTTCAACACCACAGTGCCCTCCAAGCTCATCACTAAGCTAAGGACCTTGGGACTAAACACCTCCCTCTGCAACTGGATCCTGGACTTCCTGACGGGCCGCCCCCAGGTGGTAAGGGTAGGCAACAACACATCTGCCATGCTGATCCTCAACACGGGGGCCCCTCAGGGGTGCGTGCTTAGTCCCCTCATGTACTCCCTGTTCACCCATGACTGTGTGGCCTAGCACGACTCCAACACCATCATTAAGTTTGCTGATGACACAACAATGGTAGGCCTGATCACCGACAACGATGAGACAGCCTATAGGGAGGAGGTCAGAGACCTGGCAGTGTGGTGTCAGGACAGCAACCTCTCCCTCAACGTGAGCAAGACAAAGGAGATGATCGTAGATTACAGGAAAAGGAGGGCCGAACACGCCCCCATTCACATCGACGGGGCTGTAGTGGAGCGGGTTGAGAGTTCCAAGTTCCTTGGTGTCCACATCACCAACAAACTATCACGGTCCAAACACACCAGTCGTGAAGAGGGCATGACAAAGCCTATTCCCCCTCAGGAGACTGAAAAGATTTGTCATGGGTCCCCAGATCCTCAAAAAGCTCTACAGCTGCACCATCGAGAGCATCCTGACCGGTTGCATCACCGCCTGGTATGGCAACTGCTCGGCATCCAACCGTACGGGGCTACAGAGGGTAGTGTGTACGGCCCAGTACATCACTGGGGCCAAGCTTCCTGCCATCCAGGACCTATATACTAGGCAGTGTCAGAGGAAGGCCCACATTTTTTTCCAAAACTCCAGTCACCCAAGTCATAGACTGTTCTCTCTGCTACCGCACGGCAAGCGGTACCAAAGACTCCAGTCACCCAAGTCATAGACTGTTCTCTCTGCTACCGCACGGCAAGCGGTACCGGAGCACCAAGTCTAGGTCCAAAAGGCTCCTTAACAGCTTCTACCCCCAAGCCATAAGACCGCTGAACAATTCATCAAATGGCCACCTGGACTATTTTCATTGAAACCCCCCCCCCCCTTCATTTTTACACTGCTGCTACTCGCTGTTTATTATCACTTTACCCCTACCTACATGTACATATTACCTCAACTAACCTGTACCTCCGCAAATTGACTCTGTACCGGTACCCCCTGTATATAGCCTCGTTATTGCTATTTTATTGTGTTACTTTTTATTTAATTTTTTACTTTAATTTATTTAGTAAATATTTATGGAACTGCATTGCTGGTTAAGGGCTTGTAAGTAAGCATTTCAAGTAAGTATTCGGCACATGTGACAAATACAATTTGATTTGTAGTGATCTCAGGTGACTAGGGGTAGGGGTTAGGAGTCAGGATGAGGGGTTAGGGGTTAGGGGTAGGTAACTTACGTCTTTAGCCCGTAGTGACCTCAGGGACTAGGGGTCAGGGGTCAGGATGAGGGGAAGGTAACTTACGTCTTTAGCCCGTAGTGACCTCAGGGACTAGGGGTAGGGGTCAGGGGAAGGTAACTTACGTCTTTAGGCCATAGTGACCTCAGGGACTAGGGGTAGGGGTCAGGGGTCAGGGTGAGGGGTAGGTAACTTACGTCTTTAGCCCGTAGTGACCTCAGGGACTAGGGGTAGGGGTCAGGGGTCAGGATGAGGGGAAGGTAACTTACGTCTTTAGCCCGTAGTGACCTCAGGGACTAGGGGTAGGGGTCAGGGGTCAGGGTGAGGGGTAGGTAACTTACGTCTTTAGCCCGTAGTGACCTCAGGGACTAGGGGTAGGAGTCAGGGGTCAGGATGAGGGGTAGGTAACTTACGTCTTTAGCCCGTAGTGACCTCAGGGACTAGGGGTAGGGGTCAGGATGAGGGGAAGGTAACTTACGTCTTTAGCCCGTAGTGACCTCAGGGACTAGGGGTAGGGGTCAGGGGAAGGTAACTTACGTCTTTAGCCCGTAGTGACCTCAGGGACTAGGGGTAGGGGTCAGGGGTCAGGATGAGGGGTAGGTAACTTACGTCTTTAGCCCGTAGTGACCTCAGGGACTAGGGGTAGGGGTCAGGGTGAGGGGAAGGTAACTTACGTCTTTAGCCCGTAGTGACCTCAGGTGACTAGGGGTAGGGGTCAGGGGTCAGGATGAGGTGTAGGTAACTTACGTCTTTAGCCCGTAGTGACCTCAGGGACTAGGGGTAGGGGTCAGGGGTCAGGATGAGGGGAAGGTAACTTACGTCTTTAGCCCGTAGTGACCTCAGGGACTAGGGGTAGGGGTCAGGGGTCAGGATGAGGGGAAGGTAACTTACGTCTTTAGCCCGTAGTGACCTCAGGGACTAGGGGTAGGGGTCAGGGGTCAGGATGAGGTGTAGGTAACTTACGTCTTTAGCCCGTAGTGACCTCAGGTGACTAGGGGTAGGGGTCAGGGGTCAGGATGAGGTGTAGGTAACTTACGTCTTTAGCCCGTAGTGACCTCAGGGACTAGGGGTAGGGGTCAGGATGAGGGGAAGGTAACTTACGTCTTTAGCCCGTAGTGACCTCAGGGACTAGGGGTAGGGGTCAGGGGTCAGGGTGAGGGGTAGGTAACTTACGTCTTTAGCCCGTAGTGACCTCAGGGACTAGGGGTAGGGGTCAGGAGTCAGGGGTCAGGATGAGGTGTAGGTAACTTACGTCTTTAGCCCGTAGTGACCTCAGGGACTAGGGGTAGGGGTCAGGGGTCAGGATGAGGGGAAGGTAACTTACGTCTTTAGCCCGTAGTGACCTCAGGTGACTAGGGGTAGGGGTCAGGGGTCAGGGTGAGGGGAAGGTAACTTACGTCTTTAGCCCGTAGTGACCTCAGGGACTAGGGGTAGGGGTCAGGGGTCAGGATGAGGGGAAGGTAACTTACGTCTTTAGCCCGTAGTGACCTCAGGTGACTAGGGGTAGGGGTCAGGGGTCAGGGTGAGGGGAAGGTAACTTACGTCTTTAGCCCGTAGTGACCTCAGGGACTAGGGGTAGGGGTCAGGGGTCAGGGTGAGGGGTAGGTAACTTACGTCTTTAGCCCGTAGTGACCTCAGGGACTAGGGGTAGGGGTCAGGGTGAGGGGTAGGTAACTTACGTCTTTAGCCCGTAGTGACCTCAGGGACTAGGGGTAGGGGTCAGGGGTCAGGGTGAGGGGTAGGTAACTTACGTCTTTAGCCCGTAGTGACCTCAGGGACTAGGGGTAGGGGTCAGGAGTCAGGGGTCAGGATGAGGGGTAGGTAACTTACATCTTTAGCCCGTAGTGACCTCAGGGACTAGGGGTAGGGGTAGGGGTCAGGGGTCAGGATGAGGGGTAGGTAACTTACGTCTTTAGGCCGTAGTGACCTCAGGGACTAGGGGTAGGGGTCAGGGGTAGGTAACTTACGTCTTTAGCCCGTAGTGACCTCAGGGACTAGGGGTAGGGGTCAGGGGTCAGGATGAGGTGTAGGTAACTTACGTCTTTAGCCCGTAGTGACCTCAGGTGACTAGGGGTAGGGGTCAGGGGTCAGGATGAGGTGTAGGTAACTTACGTCTTTAGCCCGTAGTGACCTCAGGTGACTAGGGGTAGGGGTCAGGGTGAGGGGTTAGGGGTAGGTAACTTACGTCTTTAGGCCGTAGTGACCTCAGGGACTAGGGGTAGGGGTCAGGGGTCAGGATGAGGGTTAGGTAACTTACGTCTTTAGCCCGTAGTGATCTCAGGTGACTAGGGGTAGGGGTCAGGGGTCAGGATGAGGGTTAGGTAACTTACATCTTTAGCCCGTAGTGACCTCAGGGACTAGGGGTAGGGGTCAGGATGAGGGGTAGGTAACTTACGTCTTTAGGCCGTAGTGACCTCAGGGACTAGGGGTAGGGGTTAGGGGTCAGGATGAGGGGTTAGGGGTAGGTAACTTACGTCTTTAGCTCGTAGTGACTTCAGGTGACTAGGGGTAGGGGTCAGGGGTCAGGATGAGGGGTAGGTAACTTACGTCTTTAGCCCGTAGTGACCTCAGGTGACTAGGGGTAGGGGTCAGGGGTCAGGGTGAGGGGTTAGGGGTAGGTAACTTACGTCTTTAGCCCGTAGTGACCTCAGGGACTAGGGGTAGGGGTCAGGGTTAGGGGAAGGTAACGTACGTCTTTAGCCCGTAGTGACCTCAGGGACTAGGGGTAGGGGTCAGGGGTCAGGGTGAGGGGTAGGTAACTTACGTCTTTAGCCCGTAGTGACCTCAGGGACTAGGGGTAGGGGTCAGGGGTCAGGGGTAGGTAACTTACGTCTTTAGCCCGTAGTGACCTCAGGGACTAGGGGTAGGGGTCAGGGGTCAGGGTGAGGGGTAGGTAACTTACGTCTTTAGCCCGTAGTGACCTCAGGGACTAGGGGTAGGGGTTAGGGGTCAGGATGAGGGGTTAGGGGTAGGTAACTTACGTCTTTAGCTCGTAGTGACTTCAGGTGACTAGGGGTATGGGTCAGGGGTCAGGATGAGGGGTAGGTAACTTACGTCTTTAGCCCGTAGTGACCTCAGGGACTAGGGGTAGGGGTAGGGGTCAGGGGTCAGGATGAGGGGTAGGTAACTTACGTCTTTAGCCCGTAGTGACCTCAGGGACTAGGGGTAGGGGTCAGGGGTCAGGGTGAGGGGTAGGTAACTTACGTCTTTAGCCCGTAGTGACCTCAGGGACTAGGGGTAGGGGTCAGGGGTCAGGATGAGGGGTAGGTAACTTACGTCTTTAGCCCGTAGTGACCTCAGGGACTAGGGGTAGGGGTCAGGGGTCAGGGTGAGGGGTAGGTAACTTACGTCTTTAGCCCGTAGTGACCTCAGGGACTAGGGGTAGGGGTCAGGGGTCAGGGTGAGGGGTAGGTAACTTACGTCTTTAGCCCGTAGTGACCTCAGGGACTAGGGGTAGGGGTCAGGGGTCAGGGTGAGGGGTAGGTAACTTACGTCTTTAGCCCGTAGTGACCTCAGGGACTAGGGGTAGGGGTAGGGGTCAGGATGAGGGGTAGGTAACTTACGTCTTTAGCCCGTAGTGACCTCAGGGACTAGGGGTCAGGGTCAGGGGTCAGGATGAGGGGTAGGTAACTTACGTCTTTAGCCCGTAGTGACCTCAGGGACTAGGGGTAGGGGTCAGGGGTCAGGGTGAGGGGAAGGTAACTTACGTCTTTAGCCCGTAGTGACCTCAGGGACTAGGGATAGGGGTCAGGGGTCAGGATGAGGGGTTAGGGGTAGGTAACTTACGTCTTTAGCCCGTAGTGACCTCAGGGACTAGGGGTAGGGGTTAGGGGTCAGGATGAGGGGTAGGTAACTTACGTCTTTAGCCCGTAGTGACCTCAGGGACTAGGGGTCAGGGGTCAGGGTGAGGGGTTAGGGGTAGGTAACTTACGTCTTTAGCCCGTAGTGACCTCAGGGACTAGGGGTAGGGGTCAGGATGAGGGGTAGGTAACTTACGTCTTTAGCCCGTAGTGACCTCAGGGACTAGGGGTAGGGGTCAGGGGTCAGGATGAGGGGTAGGTAACTTACGTCTTTAGCCCGTAGTGACCTCAGGTGACTAGGGGTAGGGGTCAGGGGTCAGGATGAGGGGTTAGGGGTAGGTAACTTACATCTTTAGCCCGTAGTGACCTCAGGGACTAGGGGTAGGGGTCAGGGGTCAGGGGTCAGGGTGAGGGGTAGGTAACTTACGTCTTTAGCCCGTAGTGACCTCAGGTGACTAGGGGTAGGAGTCAGGGGTCAGGATGAGGGGTAGGTAACTTACGTCTTTAGCCCGTAGTGACCTCAGGGACTAGGGGTAGGGGTCAGGGGTCAGGATGAGGGGTAGGTAACTTACGTCTTTAGCCCGTAGTGACCTCGGGGACTAGGGGTAGGGGTCAGGGGTCAGGGTGAGGGGTAGGTAACTTACGTCTTTAGCCCGTAGTGACCTCAGGGACTAGGGGTAGGGGTCAGGGGTCAGGGTGAGGGGTAGGTAACTTACGTCTTTAGCCCGTAGTGACCTCAGGGACTAGGGGTAGGGGTCAGGGTGAGGGGTAGGTAACTTACGTCTTTAGCCCGTAGTGACCTCGGGGACTAGGGGTCAGGGGTCAGGGTGAGGGGTAGGTAACTTACGTCTTTAGCCCGTAGTGACCTCAGGGACTAGGGGTAGGGGTCAGGATGAGGGGTAGGTAACTTACGTCTTTAGCCCGTAGTGACCTCAGGGACTAGGGGTAGGGGTCAGGGGTCAGGATGAGGGGTAGGTAACTTACGTCTTTAGCCCGTAGTGACCTCAGGTGACTAGGGGTAGGGGTCAGGGGTCAGGGGTCAGGGTGAGGGGTAGGTAACTTACGTCTTTAGCCCGTAGTGACCTCAGGGACTAGGGGTAGGGGTTAGGGGTCAGGGTGAGGTGTAGGTAACTTACGTCTTTAGCCCGTAGTGACCTCAGGTGGCTCTTCAGATCTCCTTTAGTCATCAGCTCCATGATGACCAAGGTGGGCTGGCCCTGCGAAACCACGCCCAGCAGACGCACCTGCACCAATCACAGCACACAATTGACATCAGTGGTCAGAGCCCACATCCTGAACTGACAGACAGATGTCAGAGATCACTTTGTGGGCTCCTTATTTGTTCACAGGAACATAAGACATGACAGGGTGTGTGGAGTTTTAGGTCAACATTTAGCCTCAGATGAGGTAACATTACGTCTTATGTTGTCTCAATGTACACTACCGTTCAAATGTTTGGGGTCACTTAGAAATGTCCTTGTTTTCGAAAGAAAAGCAAATTTTTTGGCCATTAAAATAACATCAAATTGATCAGAAATACAGTGTAGACATTGTTAATGTTGTAAATGGCTATTGTACCTGGAAACGGCTGATTTTTAATGGAGTATCTACATAGGCGTACAGAGGCCCATTATCAGCAACCATCAGTCCTGTGTTCCAATGGCACGTTGTGTTTGCTAATCCAAGTCTATCATTTAAAAAGACTAGTTGATCATTAGAAAACACGTTTGCAATTATGTTAGCACAGCTGAAAACTGTTGTGCTGATTAAAGAAGCAATAAAACTGGCCTTCTTGAGACTAGTTGAGTATCTGGAGCATCAGCAATTGTGGGTTCGATTACAGGTTCAAAATGGCCAGAAACAAATAACTTTCTTCTGAAACTCGTCAGTCTATTCTTGTTCTGAGAAATGAAGGCTATTCCATGCGAGCAATTGCCAAGAAACTGAAGATCTCGTACAACGCTGTGTACTACTCCCTTCACAGAACAGCGCAAACTGGCTCTAACCAGAATAGAAAGAGGAGTGGGAGGCCCCGGTGCACAACTGAGCAAGAGGACAAATACATTAGAGTGTCTAGTTTGAGAAACAGACGCCTCACAGGTCCTCAACTGGCAGCTTCATTAAATAGTACCCGCAAAACACCAGTCTCAACGTCAACAGCGAAGAGGCGACTCCGGGATGCTGACCTTCTGCAGAGTTGCAAAGAAAAAGCCACATCTCAGACTGGCCAATAAAATGAAAAGATTAAGATGGGCAAAAGAACACAGACACTGGACAGAGGAAGATTGGAAAAAAGTGTTATGGACAGATGAATCGAAGTTTGAGGTGTTCGGATCACAAAGAAGAACATTTGTGAGACGCAGACCAAATGAAAAGATGCTGGAGGAGTGCTTGATGCCATCTGTCAAGCATGGTGGAGGCAATGTGATGGTCTGGGGGTGCTTTGGTGGTGGTAAAGTGGGAGATTTGTACAGGGTAAAAGGGATCTTGAAGAAGGAAGGCTATCACTCCATTTTGCAACGCCATGCCATACCCTGTGGACGGCGCTTGATTGGAGCCAATTTCCTCCTACAACAGGACAATGACCCAAAGCACAGCTCCAAACTATGCAAGAACTATTTAGGGAAGAAGCAGTCAGTTGGTATTCTGTCTATAATGGAGTGGCCAGCACAGTCACCGGATCTCAACCCTATTGAGCTGTTGTGGGAGCAGCTTGACCGTATGGTACGTAAGAAGTGCCCATCAAGCCAATCCAACATGTGGGAGGTGCTTCAGGAAGCATGGGGTGAAATCTCTTCAGATTACCTCAACAAATTGACAACTAGAATGCCAAAGGTCTGCAAGGCTGTAATTGCTGCAAATGGAGGATTCTTTGACGAAAGCAAAGTTTGAAGGACACAATCATTATTTCTAACCTTGTCAATCACTACATTTCCTATGCATTTTGCTATATTTCCTATTCAAACCCATTTCATGTATGTTTTCATAGAAAACAAGGACATTTCTAAGTGACCCCAAACTTTTGAACGGCAACGTATCTCTCTGCTGTGTTGTGTGGTGTTGTGTGTGTGTGCATCTCTCCTGCTTCGTACCACGTGATGACAGTTGAACTCCTTCATGACAGAAGCTTCATTGAGGAACTCTATTCTCTCTCTCATGCTGGCTGACTCGTTCACCGTCTTAATGGCCACGCACGTCTCTGGCTCGCCCTTGACTACTCCCTTAGCGATGCCCTCGTACACCATGCCAAACGACCCCTGACCCAGCTCTCTGTTCATAGTGATCTGCTCCCTCAACACCTCCCATTCATCTGGTACATACACTGGGAGAGACAGGAGGAGAGGACGGGGTTAATGGAAAAGGGTATCACACACTACACAACTCACAGTACCACACACTACACAACTCACAGTACCACACACTACACAACTCACAGTACCACACACTACACAACTCACAGTACCACACAACCTGAGTGCAAAGCTGTCATCAAGGCAAGGGGTGGCTATTTGAAGAATCTCAAATATAAAAATTATTATATGATTTGTTTAACACTTTTTTGGTTACTACATGATTCCATATGTGTTATTTCATAGTTTTGATGTCTTCACCATTATTCTATAATGTAGAAAATAGTAAAAATAAAGAAAAACCCTGGAATGAGGAGGTGTTCTAATACTTTTGACCGGAGGTGTACATGTACTTCCTCTCTGTCTCCATCAGGTGATATGGTCAGAGACAACATGTACTTCCTCTCTGTCTCCATCAGGTGATATGGTCAGAGACAACATGTACTTCCTCTCTGTCTCCATCAGGTGATATGGTCAGAGACAACATGTACTTCCTCTCTGTCTCCATCAGGTGATATGGTCAGAGACAACATGTACTTCCTCTCTGTCTCCATCAGGTGATATGGTCAGAGACAACATGTACTTCCTCTCTGTCTCCATCAGGTGATATGGTCAGAGACAACATGTACTTCCTCTCTGTCTCCATCAGGTGATATGGTCAGAGACAACATGTACTTCCTCTCTGTCCCCATCAGGTGATATGGTCAGAGACAACATGTACTTCCTCTCTGTCTCCATCAGGTGATATGGTCAGAGACAACATGTACTTCCTCTCTGTCTCCATCAGGTGATATGGTCAGAGACAACATGTACTTCCTCTCTGTCCCCATCAGGGGATATGGTCAGAGACAACATGTACTTCCTCTCTGTCCCCATCAGGTGATATGGTCAGAGACAACATGTACTTCCTCTCTGTCTCCATCAGGGGATATGGTCAGAGACAACATGTACTTACTCTCTGTCTCCATCAGGGGATATGGTCAGAGAAAACATGTACTTCCTCTCTGTCTCCATCAGGTGATATGGTCAGAGACAACATGTACTTCCTCTCTGTCTCCATCAGGGGATATGGTCAGAGACAACATGTACTTCCTCTCTGTCTCCATCAGGGGATATGGTCAGAGACAACATGTACTTACTCTCTGTCTCCATCAGGGGATATGGTCAGAGACAACATGTACTTACTCTCTGTCTCCATCAGGGGATATGGTCAGAGACAACATGTACTTCCTCTCTGTCTCCATCAGGGGATATGGTCAGAGACAACATGTACTTACTCTCTGCAGCGCTGAAGTATTCAGGGTTGACTGATGCGTACAGAACTCCATTCCCTAGTCTGTCACTGTTCCTGTACACACACACACACACACACACACACACACACACACACACACACACACACACACACACACACACACAGGGTTAGCAGCGTTACACAGCATCCCAAACTGCACCCTATATAGTGCACTGCCCTGTGGGCTATGGTCAAAAGTAGTGCACTATTTAGGGAATAGGGTTCCATTTGGGAGGCATTCATACACAGCGTTTAATAGATTAGACATGGAAGCCATTACAACAATGACTTCACACTACCTAGAGAGACAGCCTGTCATTTACTAAAGAACCTTCCAGCTAATGATGGCTCACCTCACACTACCTAGAGACAGCCTGTCATTTACTAAAGAACCTTCCAGCTAATGATGGCTCACCTCACACTACCTAGAGAGACAGCCTGTCATTTACTAAACAACCTTCCAGCTAATGATAGCTCACCTCACACTACCTAGAGAGACAGCCTGTCATTTACTAAAGAACCTTCCAGCTAATGATGGCTCACCTCACACTACCTAGAGAGACAGCCTGTCATTTACTAAAGAACCTTCCAACTAATGATGGCTCACCTCACACTACCTAGAGAGACAGCCTGTCATTTACTAAAGAACCTTCCAGCTAATGATAGCTCACCTCACACTACCTAGAGAGACAGCCTGTCATTTACTAAAGAACCTTCCAGCTAATGATAGCTCACCTCACACTACCTAGAGAGACAGCCTGTCATTTACTAAAGAACCTTCCAGCTAATGATAGCTCACCTCACACTACCTAGAGAGACAGCCTGTCATTTACTAAAGAATCTTCCAGCTAATGATAGCTCACCTCACACTACC
>NW_028166641.1:0-17500 GCF_964263955.1 Coregonus lavaretus
AGGGTTAGGGTGATATAGCTAACTGTTAGGTGTATCAGACTGGGTTTTGAACCCCTCTGTCTTGTCTCTCCAGGGTTAGGGTGATATAGCTAACTGTTAGGTGTATCAGACTGTGTTCTGAACCCCTCTGTCTTCTCTCCAGGGTTAGGGTGATATAGCTAACTGTTAGGTGTATCAGACTGGGTTCTGAACCCCTCTGTCTTGTCTCTCCAGGGTTAGGGTGATATAGCTAACTGTTAGGTGTATCAGACTGGGTTCTGAACCCCTCTGTCTTGTCTCTCCAGGGTTAGGGTGATATAGCTAACTGTTAGGTGTATCAGACTGGGTTCTGAACCCCTCTGTCTTGTCTCTCCAGGGTTAGGGTGATATAGCTAACTGTTAGGTGTATCAGACTGGGTTCTGAACCCCTCTGTCTTGTCTCTCCAGGGTTAGGGTGATATAGCTAACTGTTAGGTGTATCAGACTGGGTTCTGAACACCTCTGTCTTCTCTCCAGGGTTAGGGTGATATAGCTAACTGTTAGGTGTATCAGACTGGGTTCTGAACCCCTCTGTCTTGTCTCTCCAGGGTTAGGGTGATATAGCTAACTGTTAGGTGTATCAGACTGGGTTCTGAACCCCTCTGTCTTGTCTCTCCAGGGTTAGGGTGATATAGCTAACTGTTAGGTGTATCAGACTGGGTTCTGAACCCCTCTGTCTTGTCTCTCCAGGGTTAGGGTGATATAGCTAACTGTTAGGTGTATCAGACTGGGTTCTGAACCCCTCTGTCTTCTCTCCAGGGTTAGGGTGATATAGCTAACTGTTAGGTGTATCAGACTGGGTTCTGAACCCCTCTGTCTTGTCTCTCCAGGGTTAGGGTGATATAGCTAACTGTTAGGTGTATCAGACTGGGTTCTGAACCCCTCTGTCTTGTCTCTCCAGGGTTAGGGTGATATAGCTAACTGTTAGGTGTATCAGACTGGGTTCTGAACCCCTCTGTCTTGTCTCTCCAGGGTTAGGGTGATATAGCTAACTGTTAGGTGTATCAGACTGGGTTCTGAACCCCTCTGTCTTGTCTCTCCAGGGTTAGGGTGATATAGCTAACTGTTAGGTGTATCAGACTGGGTTCTGAACCCCTCTGTCTTGTCTCTCCAGGGTTAGGGTGATATAGCTAACTGTTAGGTGTATCAGACTGGGTTCTGAACCCCTCTGTCTTGTCTCTCCAGGGTTAGGGTGATATAGCTAACTGTTAGGTGTATCAGACTGGGTTCTGAACCCCTCTGTCTTGTCTCTCCAGGGTTAGGGTGATATAGCTAACTGTTAGGTGTCAGACTGGGTTCTGAACCCCTCTGTCTTGTCTCTCCAGGGTTAGGGTGATATAGCTAACTGTTAGGTGTATCAGACTGGGTTCTGAACCCTCTCTGTCTTGTCTCCAGGGTTAGGGTGATATAGCTAACTGTTAGGTGTATCAGACTGGGTTCTGAACCCCTCTGTCTTGTCTCTCCAGGGTTAGGGTTAGATAGCTAACTGTTAGGTGTATCAGACTGGGTTCTGAACCCCTCTGTCTTGTCTCTCCAGGGTTAGGGTGATATAGCTAACTGTTAGGTGTATCAGACTGGGTTCTGAACCCCTCTGTCTTGTCTCTCCAGGGTTAGGGTGATATAGCTAACTGTTAGGTGTCAGACTGGGTTCTGAACCCCTCTGTCTTGTCTCTCCAGGGTTAGGGTGATATAGCTAACTGTTAGGTGTATCAGACTGGGTTCTGAACCCCTCTGTCTTCTCTCCAGGGTTAGGGTGATATAGCTAACTGTTAGGTGTATCAGACTGGGTTCTGAACCCCTCTGTCTTGTCTCTCCAGGGTTAGGGTGATATAGCTAACTGTTAGGTGTCAGACTGGGTTCTGAACCCCTCTGTCTTCTCTCCAGGGTTAGGGTGATATAGCTAACTGTTAGGTGTCAGACTGGGTTCTGAACCCCTCTGTCTTGTCTCTCCAGGGTTAGGGTGATATAGCTAACTGTTAGGTGTCAGACTGGGTTCTGAACCCCTCTGTCTTGTCTCTCCAGGGTTAGGGTGATATAGCTAACTGTTAGGTGTATCAGACTGGGTTCTGAACCCCTCTGTCTTGTCTCTCCAGGGTTAGGGTGATATAGCTAACTGTTAGGTGTATCAGACTGGGTTCTGAACCCCTCTGTCTTGTCTCTCCAGGGTTAGGGTGATATAGCTAACTGTTAGGTGTCAGACTGGGTTCTGAACCCCTCTGTCTTGTCTCTCCAGGGTTAGGGTGATATAGCTAACTGTTAGGTGTATCAGACTGGGTTCTGAACCCCTCTGTCTTGTCTCTCCAGGGTTAGGGTGATATAGCTAACTGTTAGGTGTATCAGACTGGGTTCTGAACCCCTCTGTCTTGTCTCTCCAGGGTTAGGGTGATATAGCTAACTGTTAGGTGTATCAGACTGGGTTCTGAACCCCTCTGTCTTCTCTCCAGGGTTAGGGTGATATAGCTAACTGTTAGGTGTATCAGACTGGGTTCTGAACCCCTCTGTCTTCTCTCCAGGGTTAGGGTGATATAGCTAACTGTTAGGTGTATCAGACTGGGTTCTGAACCCCTCTGTCTTGTCTCTCCAGGGTTAGGGTGATATAGCTAACTGTTAGGTGTATCAGACTGGGTTCTGAACCCCTCTGTCTTGTCTCTCCAGGGTTAGGGTGATATAGCTAACTGTTAGGTGTATCAGACTGGGTTCTGAACCCCTCTGTCTTGTCTCTCCAGGGTTAGGGTGATATAGCTAACTGTTAGGTGTATCAGACTGGGTTCTGAACCCCTCTGTCTTGTCTCTCCAGGGTTAGGGTGATATAGCTAACTGTTAGGTGTATCAGACTGGGTTCTGAACCCCTCTGTCTTGTCTCTCCAGGGTTAGGGTGATATAGCTAACTGTTAGGTGTATCAGACTGGGTTCTGAACCCCTCTGTCTTGTCTCTCCAGGGTTAGGGTGATATAGCTAACTGTTAGGTGTCAGACTGGGTTCTGAACCCCTCTGTCTTGTCTCTCCAGGGTTAGGGTGATATAGCTAACTGTTAGGTGTATCAGACTGGGTTCTGAACCCCTCTGTCTTGTCTCCAGGGTTAGGGTGATATAGCTAACTGTTAGGTGTATCAGACTGGGTTCTGAACCCCTCTGTCTTGTCTCTCCAGGGTTAGGGTTAGATAGCTAACTGTTAGGTGTATCAGACTGGGTTCTGAACCCCTCTGTCTTGTCTCTCCAGGGTTAGGGTGATATAGCTAACTGTTAGGTGTATCAGACTGGGTTCTGAACCCCTCTGTCTTGTCTCTCCAGGGTTAGGGTGATATAGCTAACTGTTAGGTGTCAGACTGGGTTCTGAACCCCTCTGTCTTGTCTCTCCAGGGTTAGGGTGATATAGCTAACTGTTAGGTGTATCAGACTGGGTTCTGAACCCCTCTGTCTTCTCTCCAGGGTTAGGGTGATATAGCTAACTGTTAGGTGTATCAGACTGGGTTCTGAACCCCTCTGTCTTGTCTCTCCAGGGTTAGGGTGATATAGCTAACTGTTAGGTGTCAGACTGGGTTCTGAACCCCTCTGTCTTCTCTCCAGGGTTAGGGTGATATAGCTAACTGTTAGGTGTCAGACTGGGTTCTGAACCCCTCTGTCTTGTCTCTCCAGGGTTAGGGTGATATAGCTAACTGTTAGGTGTCAGACTGGGTTCTGAACCCCTCTGTCTTGTCTCTCCAGGGTTAGGGTGATATAGCTAACTGTTAGGTGTATCAGACTGGGTTCTGAACCCCTCTGTCTTGTCTCTCCAGGGTTAGGGTGATATAGCTAACTGTTAGGTGTATCAGACTGGGTTCTGAACCCCTCTGTCTTGTCTCTCCAGGGTTAGGGTGATATAGCTAACTGTTAGGTGTCAGACTGGGTTCTGAACCCCTCTGTCTTGTCTCTCCAGGGTTAGGGTGATATAGCTAACTGTTAGGTGTATCAGACTGGGTTCTGAACCCCTCTGTCTTGTCTCTCCAGGGTTAGGGTGATATAGCTAACTGTTAGGTGTATCAGACTGGGTTCTGAACCCCTCTGTCTTGTCTCTCCAGGGTTAGGGTGATATAGCTAACTGTTAGGTGTATCAGACTGGGTTCTGAACCCCTCTGTCTTCTCTCCAGGGTTAGGGTGATATAGCTAACTGTTAGGTGTATCAGACTGGGTTCTGAACCCCTCTGTCTTCTCTCCAGGGTTAGGGTGATATAGCTAACTGTTAGGTGTATCAGACTGGGTTCTGAACCCCTCTGTCTTGTCTCTCCAGGGTTAGGGTGATATAGCTAACTGTTAGGTGTATCAGACTGGGTTCTGAACCCCTCTGTCTTGTCTCTCCAGGGTTAGGGTGATATAGCTAACTGTTAGGTGTATCAGACTGGGTTCTGAACCCCTCTGTCTTGTCTCTCCAGGGTTAGGGTGATATAGCTAACTGTTAGGTGTATCAGACTGGGTTCTGAACCCCTCTGTCTTGTCTCTCCAGGGTTAGGGTGATATAGCTAACTGTTAGGTGTATCAGACTGGGTTCTGAACCCCTCTGTCTTGTCTCTCCAGGGTTAGGGTGATATAGCTAACTGTTAGGTGTATCAGACTGGGTTCTGAACCCCTCTGTCTTGTCTCTCCAGGGTTAGGGTGATATAGCTAACTGTTAGGTGTCAGACTGGGTTCTGAACCCCTCTGTCTTGTCTCTCCAGGGTTAGGGTGATATAGCTAACTGTTAGGTGTATCAGACTGGGTTCTGAACCCCTCTGTCTTGTCTCCAGGGTTAGGGTGATATAGCTAACTGTTAGGTGTATCAGACTGGGTTCTGAACCCCTCTGTCTTGTCTCTCCAGGGTTAGGGTTAGATAGCTAACTGTTAGGTGTATCAGACTGGGTTCTGAACCCCTCTGTCTTGTCTCTCCAGGGTTAGGGTGATATAGCTAACTGTTAGGTGTATCAGACTGGGTTCTGAACCCCTCTGTCTTGTCTCTCCAGGGTTAGGGTGATATAGCTAACTGTTAGGTGTCAGACTGGGTTCTGAACCCCTCTGTCTTGTCTCTCCAGGGTTAGGGTGATATAGCTAACTGTTAGGTGTATCAGACTGGGTTCTGAACCCCTCTGTCTTCTCTCCAGGGTTAGGGTGATATAGCTAACTGTTAGGTGTATCAGACTGGGTTCTGAACCCCTCTGTCTTGTCTCTCCAGGGTTAGGGTGATATAGCTAACTGTTAGGTGTCAGACTGGGTTCTGAACCCCTCTGTCTTCTCTCCAGGGTTAGGGTGATATAGCTAACTGTTAGGTGTCAGACTGGGTTCTGAACCCCTCTGTCTTGTCTCTCCAGGGTTAGGGTGATATAGCTAACTGTTAGGTGTCAGACTGGGTTCTGAACCCCTCTGTCTTGTCTCTCCAGGGTTAGGGTGATATAGCTAACTGTTAGGTGTATCAGACTGGGTTCTGAACCCCTCTGTCTTGTCTCTACAGGGTTAGGGTGATATAGCTAACTGTTAGGTGTATCAGACTGGGTTCTGAACCCCTCTGTCTTGTCTCTCCAGGGTTAGGGTGATATAGCTAACTGTTAGGTGTCAGACTGGGTTCTGAACCCCTCTGTCTTGTCTCTCCAGGGTTAGGGTGATATAGCTAACTGTTAGGTGTATCAGACTGGGTTCTGAACCCCTCTGTCTTGTCTCTCCAGGGTTAGGGTGATATAGCTAACTGTTAGGTGTATCAGACTGGGTTCTGAACCCCTCTGTCTTGTCTCTCCAGGGTTAGGGTGATATAGCTAACTGTTAGGTGTATCAGACTGGGTTCTGAACCCCTCTGTCTTCTCTCCAGGGTTAGGGTGATATAGCTAACTGTTAGGTGTATCAGACTGGGTTCTGAACCCCTCTGTCTTCTCTCCAGGGTTAGGGTGATATAGCTAACTGTTAGGTGTATCAGACTGGGTTCTGAACCCCTCTGTCTTGTCTCTCCAGGGTTAGGGTGATATAGCTAACTGTTAGGTGTATCAGACTGGGTTCTGAACCCCTCTGTCTTGTCTCTCCAGGGTTAGGGTGATATAGCTAACTGTTAGGTGTATCAGACTGGGTTCTGAACCCCTCTGTCTTGTCTCTCCAGGGTTAGGGTGATATAGCTAACTGTTAGGTGTATCAGACTGGGTTCTGAACCCCTCTGTCTTGTCTCTGCAGGGTTAGGGTGATATAGCTAACTGTTAGGTGTATCAGACTGGGTTCTGAACCCCTCTGTCTTGTCTCTCCAGGGTTAGGGTGATATAGCTAACTGTTAGGTGTATCAGACTGGGTTCTGAACCCCTCTGTCTTGTCTCTCCAGGGTTAGGGTGATATAGCTAACTGTTAGGTGTATCAGACTGGGTTCTGAACCCCTCTGTCTTGTCTCTCCAGGGTTAGGGTGATATAGCTAACTGTTAGGTGTATCAGACTGGGTTCTGAACCCCTCTGTCTTGTCTCTCCAGGGTTAGGGTTAGATAGCTAACTGTTAGGTGTATCAGACTGGGTTCTGAACCCCTCTGTCTTGTCTCTCCAGGGTTAGGGTGATATAGCTAACTGTTAGGTGTATCAGACTGGGTTCTGAACCCCTCTGTCTTGTCTCTCCAGGGTTAGGGTTAGATAGCTAACTGTTAGGTGTATCAGACTGGGTTCTGAACCCCTCTGTCTTGTCTCTCCAGGGTTAGGGTGATATAGCTAACTGTTAGGTGTATCAGACTGGGTTCTGAACCCCTCTGTCTTGTCTCTCCAGGGTATGGGCATTATAGAAACACTGGACCCCATGTCCTTCACCAACTACTTGAAGAAATACCACAACACCATCTGTGGACGTCATCCTATTGGAGTGCTGCTAAACGTGAGTCATAAGAACAACCAATCAGATTATAATCTGACATCTACAATACACCTTTAGTTACACAGATCTTCTTGTACACAGGGCTGTGTCATGTGACGTGTATCTGACTGTTCCTGTGTCATGTGACGTGTATCTGACTGTTCCTGTGCCATGTGACGTGTATCTGACTGTTCCTGTGTCATGTGACGTGTATCTGACTGTTCCTGTGTCATGTGACGTGTATCTGACTGTTCCTGTGTCATGTGACGTGTATCTGACTGTTCCTGTGTCATGTGACGTGTATCTGACTGTTCCTGTGTCATGTGACGTGTATCTGACTGTTCCTGTGTCATGTGACGTGTATCTGACTGTTCCTGTGTCATGTGACGTGTATCTGACTGTTCCTGTGTCATGTGACGTGTATCTGACTGTTCCTGTGCCATGTGACGTGTATCTGACTATTCCTGTGTCATGTGACGTGTATCTGACTGTTCCTGTGTCATGTGACGTGTATCTGACTGTTCCTGTGTCATGTGACGTGTATCTGACTGTTCCTGTGTCATGTGACGTGTATCTGACTGTTCCTGTGTCATGTGACGTGTATCTGACTGTTCCTGTGTCATGTGACGTGTATCTGACTGTTCCTGTGCCATGTGACGTGTATCTGACTGTTCCTGTGTCATGTGACGTGTATCTGACTGTTCCTGTGTCATGTGACGTGTATCTGACTGTTCCTGTGTCATGTGACGTGTATCTGACTGTTCCTGTGCCATGTGACGTGTATCTGACTATTCCTGTGTCATGTGACGTGTATCTGACTGTTCCTGTGTCATGTGATGTGTATCTGACTGTTCCTGTGTCATGTGACGTGTATCTGACTGTTCCTGTGTCATGTGACGTGTATCTGACTGTTCCTGTGTCCTGTGACGTGTATCTGACTGTTCCTGTGTCCTGTGACGTGTATCTGACTGTTCCTGTGCCATGTGACGTGTATCTGACTGTTCCTGTGTGTGATTGGTTGTGTTTTCCAGGCTGTGTCTGAGCTGAGGAAGAGTGGAACAGAGATGAACTTCTCCTTCCTAAACTATGCCCAGTCGTCCCAGTGCAGGAACTGGCAGGACAGCTCTGTTAGCTACGCAGCCGGGGCCCTCATTGTACATTGATGTGGTCCACCTCGGGCGTGTCCCAAATGGCTCCCTCTTCCCTATATAGTACTTTTGACCAGGGCCGATAGTAGCCTTTTCCGAGCCAGAAAAGCTCCTGCCCCATGGGCCAACGACCTGTTAGTGTAGAGTGAGACAGCTTGATGTACAAGACACTGGACAAGACCCTAGTCTTATCGCAGGGTCTATATGGCTCTGGTCTAAAGTAGTGCACTATATAGGGAATAGGGTGCTATTCTCTGGTCTAAAGTAGTGCACTATATAGGGAATAGGGTACCATTTCGGATGCACACCTTCCCAGGGGCCACTGTAGCTCCGAACCCCTGACCCTCTATTGCCATAACGATGACCTGGATACACCCTTACTCCGCCAGCCAATGAGAAGAGATATTATATCCAACAACGCTTTAGAAATGAGTCTCCTACCCTCCTCCTTTATCCACAGTTCCCCCTCTCTCCCCACCTCCTCAGTTGTAAGGTTTTTTGGTTGAAGTGCAGTTGCAGTTTTTGAGATTGTTGGGTTGGAAGGGAAGGGGTGTTTGGTTATTTTGGCCTGGGTGGAGTGGGAGTATTTGGGGTTCTTTTAGGGACTCGACTTGTTCCTTATGAGCCTGTTGTTTTTCTGAACAAGACATTTAAAATGAATATTAAACTTTGAAATAATGTATAATCATTAATTAATCTTTACATTTGCACTCTTTGCAGACCTGTGCTCGTGTAATCTGACTTACTGAAAGGTATAATAAAAGAATGGAATAAATATTTTACTTAAATGATACCTGATGATGAGAATGAAATGAAATGAGTTTTGACTGACCGCTTTACAAGCTATGATAATGTCCTAGAAGTAATTCCATGTCCCAAATGGCACCCTATTCCCTATATAGTGCACTATTCTTGACCCGAGCCCATGGGGTGTAATTTGGGACACTGAGAATAGCATCCTAGGTAGCTACTAGCTAGCTACCACCGTTGTTAACTTAATAAAGCCTACTGTTGTAGTTGCTAACATAGGGCTGCACACAACGGTAGCTTCCCAAATGGCACCCTGTTCCCTGTATAGTGCACTAACCTATTAGCCTCGTTCAACAATCCTGATCTCTCAAGCTTACATTCTGTTTCGCTACATGGATTGATGAAGGAAGTGAAAGAGGCGGATCAGGCCACTACTGTCCAGACGCAGCACACTATAAAGGGACTAGGCTGTCATTTGGGATGCACACAACCAGTTCACTAACTTTAACCCTCTGCTGTCAAATACCAAAAAATTTATTATTATTACTACTACTATTAGTCTTAAAATATTAGCTTTCTCTGATTTTATATATTTCTGTTAACTTTTTATTGATCCTTATTTTGATGGTATCATAGATATGTATTTACTAGCAGTCTGGTTGTACATCTGAACCTGGTCCCAGATCTGTTGGTGCTATCAAGTCAACTCTTTGTCAAACAGTAGCATGAAGGCACAGACTGACTGTTACCCAGGCTACCGCAGTAACATTCTCCATGTAACGGTCCTGTGGTTCTGTTGGTAGACTGACTGTTACCCAGGCTACCACAGTAACATTCTCCATGTAACGGTCCTGTGGTTCTGTTGGTAGACTGACTGTTACCCAGGCTACCGCAGTAACATTCTCCATGTAACAGCCTTGTGGTTCTGTTGGTAGACTGACTGTTACCCAGGCTACCGCAGTAACATTCTCCATGTAACAGTCCTGTGGTTCTGTTGGTAGACTGACTGTTACCCAGGCTACCGCAGTAACATTCTCCATGTAACAGTCCTGTGGTTCTGTTGGTAGACTGACTGTTACCCAGGCTACCGCAGTAACATTCTCCATGTAACAGTCCTGTGGTTCTGTTGGTAGACTGACTGTTACCCAGGCTACCGCAGTAACATTCTCCATGTAACAGTCCTGTGGTTCTGTTGGTAGACTGACTGTTACCCAGGCTACCGCAGTAACATTCTCCATGTAACAGCCCTGTGGTTCTGTTGGTAGACTGACTGTTACCCAGGCTACCGCAGTAACATTCTCCATGTAACGGTCCTGTGGTTCTGTTGGTAGACTGACTGTTACCCAGGCTACCGCAGTAACATTCTCCATGTAACGGTCCTGTGGTTCTGTTGGTAGACTGACTGTTACCCAGGCTACCACAGTAACATTCTCCATGTAACAGCCCTGTGGTTCTGTTGGTAGACTGACTGTTACCCAGGCTACCACAGTAACATTCTCCATGTAACAGCCCTGTGGTTCTGTTGGTAGACTGACTGTTACCCAGGCTACCGCAGTAACATTCTCCATGTAACAGCCCTGTGGTTCTGTTGGTAGACTGACTGTTACCCAGGCTACCGCAGTAACATTCTCCATGTAACAGTCCTGTGGTTCTGTTGGTAGACTGACTGTTACCCAGGCTACCACAGTAACATTCTCCATGTAACAGTCCTGTGGTTCTGTTGGTAGACTGACTGTTACCCAGGCTACCACAGTAACATTCTCCATGTAACAGTCCTGTGGTTCTGTTGGTAGACTGACTGTTACCCAGGCTACCACAGTAACATTCTCCATGTAACAGTCCTGTGGTTCTGTTGGTAGACTGACTGTTACCCAGGCTACCACAGTAACATTCTCCATGTAACAGCCCTGTGGTTCTGTTGGTAGACTGACTGTTACCCAGGCTACCACAGTAACATTCTCCATGTAACAGCCCTGTGGTTCTGTTGGTAGACTGACTGTTACCCAGGCTACCACAGTAACATTCTCCATGTAACAGTCCTGTGGTTCTGTTGGTAGACTGACTGTTACCCAGGCTACCACAGTAACATTCTCCATGTAACAGTCCTGTGGTTCTGTTGGTAGACTGACTGTTACCCAGGCTACCACAGTAACATTCTCCATGTAACAGCCCTGTGGTTCTGTTGGTAGACTGACTGTTACCCAGGCTACCACAGTAACATTCTCCATGTAACAGCCCTGTGGTTCTGTTGGTAGACTGACTGTTACCCAGGCTACCACAGTAACATTCTCCATGTAACAGTCCTGTGGTTCTGTTGGTAGACTGACTGTTACCCAGGCTACCACAGTAACATTCTCCATGTAACAGTCCTGTGGTTATGTTGGTAGACTGACTGTTACCCAGGCTACCACAGTAACATTCTCCATGTAACAGTCCTGTGGTTCTGTTGGTAGACTGACTGTTACCCAGGCTACCACAGTAACATTCTCCATGTAACAGCCCTGTGGTTCTGTTGGTAGACTGACTGTTACCCAGGCTACCACAGTAACATTCTCCATGTAACAGCCCTGTGGTTCTGTTGGTAGACTGACTGTTACCCAGGCTACCACAGTAACATTCTCCATGTAACAGTCCTGTGGTTCTGTTGGTAGACTGACTGTTACCCAGGCTACCACAGTAACATTCTCCATGTAACAGCCCTGTGGTTCTGTTCGTAGACTGACTGTTACCCAGGCTACCACAGTAACATTCTCCATGTAACGGTCCTGTGGTTCTGTTGGTAGACTGACTGTTACCCAGGCTACCACAGTAACATTCTCCATGTAACAGCCCTGTGGTTCTGTTGGTAGACTGACTGTTACCCAGGCTACCACAGTAACATTCTCCATGTAACAGTCCTGTGGTTCTGTTGGTAGACTGACTGTTACCCAGGCTACCACAGTAACATTCTCCATGTAACAGCCCTGTGGTTCTGTTGGTAGACTGACTGTTACCCAGGCTACCACAGTAACATTCTCCATGTAACAGTCCTGTGGTTCTGTTGGTAGACTGACTGTTACCCAGGCTACCACAGTAACATTCTCCATGTAACAGCCCTGTGGTTCTGTTGGTAGACTGACTGTTACCCAGGCTACCACAGTAACATTCTCCATGTAACAGCCCTGTGGTTCTGTTGGTAGACTGACTGTTACCCAGGCTACCACAGTAACATTCTCCATGTAACAGCCCTGTGGTTCTGTTGGTAGACTGACTGTTACCCAGGCTACCACAGTAACATTCTCCATGTAACAGTCCTGTGGTTCTGTTGGTAGACTGACTGTTACCCAGGCTACCACAGTAACATTCTCCATGTAACAGCCCTGTGGTTCTGTTGGTAGACTGACTGTTACCCAGGCTACCACAGTAACATTCTCCATGTAACAGTCCTGTGGTTCTGTTGGTAGACTGACTGTTACCCAGGCTACCACAGTAACATTCTCCATGTAACAGCCCTGTGGTTCTGTTGGTAGACTGACTGTTACCCAGGCTACCACAGTAACATTCTCCATGTAACAGCCCTGTGGTTCTGTTGGTAGACTGACTGTTACCCAGGCTACCACAGTAACATTCTCCATGTAACAGCCCTGTGGTTCTGTTGGTAGACTGACTGTTACCCAGGCTACCACAGTAACATTCTCCATGTAACAGTCCTGTGGTTCTGTTGGTAGACTGACTGTTACCCAGGCTACCACAGTAACATTCTCCATGTAACAGCCCTGTGGTTCTGTTGGTAGACTGACTGTTACCCAGGCTACCACAGTAACATTCTCCATGTAACAGTCCTGTGGTTCTGTTGGTAGACTGACTGTTACCCAGGCTACCACAGTAACATTCTCCATGTAACAGTCCTGTGGTTCTGTTGGTAGACTGACTGTTACCCAGGCTACCACAGTAACATTCTCCATGTAACAGCCCTGTGGTTCTGTTGGTAGACTGACTGTTACCCAGGCTAGTAACATTCTCCATGTAACAGTCCTGTGGTTCTGTTGGTAGACTGACTGTTACCCAGGCTACCACAGTAACATTCTCCATGTAACAGTCCTGTGGTTCTGTTGGTAGACTGACTGTTACCCAGGCTACCACAGTAACATTCTCCATGTAACAGTCCTGTGGTTCTGTTGGTAGACTGACTGTTACCCAGGCTACCACAGTAACATTCTCCATGTAACAGTCCTGTGGTTCTGTTGGTAGTAACCCAGGACGCTGATTGCATTGCAGTATAGTACCAATGCAACATGCTGGGTTAGAGCACAACGCCACGAGAGTGAACACCAACCAACAACTGGCATCATTTCCCCCCTCTGTTACACTTGCTGTGCGGTTAAAGTTAAATTGGTTTAGTTGAAAGTGAACAAGGAAAGCATGAGACACTGCTACTGTGCCTTGGATCACTGGTGAACGTGAACATTATATTAGACGTTCAGTATGTTTGCTTTCTGTGTCATTTAGACTGTTTACTTCAACATATGGTTCTAATCATGTTCTACTCATGTAGGTCTGCTCTCACCTAGTGCCCAAATATATAATATCTCCCAATATGTCCACCAGTACACTGTAGAGGATATGACCTGTTCTGATCTGTTGGCCCCTCTACCTTTGTCTGAGATGGTATCTCCTGTTGGCCCCTCTACCTTTGTCTGAGATGGTATCTCCTGTTGGCCCCTCTACCTTTGTCTGAGATGGTATCTCCTGTTGGCCCCTCTACCTTTGTCTGAGATGGTATCTCCTGTTGGCCCCTCTACCTTTGTCTGAGATGGTATCTCCTGTTGGCCCCTCTACCTTTGTCTGAGATGGTATCTCCTGTTGGCCCCTCTACCTTTGTCTGAGATGGTATCTCCTGTTGGCCCCTCTACCTTTGTCTGAGATGGTATCTCCTGTTGGCCCCTCTACCTTTGTCTGAGATGGTATCTCCTGTTGGCCCCTCTACCTTTGTCTGAGATGGTATCTCCTGTTGGCCCCTCTACCTTTGTCTGAGATGGTATCTCCTGTTGGCCCCTCTACCTTTGTCTGAGATGGTATCTCCTGTTGGCCCCTCTACCTTTGCCTGAGATGGTATCTCCTGTTATCTCCTTATTTCAGCAGGGGAGAAGTGTATTCCACCAGTCGGTACCAATGTACTCCCCACCCCTTCCACTTGGGCAACACTTTGCAGATCTGCAAACATGGAATGGATAGGGCTAAAGGGAAGGGCTAGGGAGCTAATTGGGACTGGCCCTCAACTTACTGTCCCTGTTCAGGAGAATTCATCTTTTTGTTCCTTATGTTTAACTGTTATTGTTGTATTATTATTATTATTATGCTGTTGCGTAGAGAATGAATGTTCCCCCTCCAAGTCACATTAAACCTCTAATAAATATACTGAAGAACTCCCCAGGACTTTTGTAATCTTAGGTTACACTGATTAAAGCATCTCAAAGACGAGATGCTCTCCAGACAAGATGCTCTCCAGACAAGATGCTCTCCAGACAAGATGCTCTCCAGACAAGATGCTCTCCAGACAAGATGCTCTCCAGACAAGATGTAGGATTCATGTTACAAACAAAATTGTAAAATTGACTGAAAAGCAAGTCTTTCTTCTGTCTTTTTCTTGACGAATTCTTCATACTTGTGACGTGACTTTCATTCATCCTCTGTAGCTCAGCTGGTAGAGCACGGCGCTTGTAACGCCAAGGTAGTGGGTTCGATCCCCGGGACCACCCATACACAAAAATGTATGCACGCACGACTGTAAGTCGCTTTGGATAAAAGCGTCTGCTAAATGGCATATTATTATTATTATTATTATTATTATTATATTATTATTATTATTATTATTATATTATTATTATTATTATTATTATTGTGATGACGATTATTTATCAAATAATTACCTACTATGTTTATTGTTACTAGATTAAATTAATCATATAACAATTAACTCATTAGGAATTTGGGGCACCACTGGAAAAGTTGTTTACCGAGTTACCGTTTCCCGAATTAACTCTAAAGATATCTAGATTCAGTGGGGAGAACAAGTATTTGATACGCTGCTGATTTTGCAGGTTTTCCTACTTACAAAGCATGTAGAGGTCTCTAATTTTTTATCATAGGTACACTTCAACTGTGAGAGACGGAATCTAAAACAAAAAATCCAGAAAATCACATTGTATGATTTTTAAGTAAATAATTTTCATTTTATTGCATGACATAAGTTCTTGAACACCTACCAACCAGTAAGAATTCCGGCTCTCACAGACCTGTTAGTTTTTCTTTAAGAAGCCCTCCTTTTCTCCACTCATTACCTGTATTAACTGCACCTGTTTGAACTTGTTACCTGTATAAAAGACACCTGTCCACACACTCAATCAAACAGACTCCAACCTCTCCACAATGGCCAAGACCAGAGAGCTGTGTAAGGACATCAGGGATAAAATTGTAGACCTGCACAAGGCTGGGATGGGCTACAGGACAATAATCAAATCAAATCAAATCAAATTTTATTGGTCACATGCGCCGAATACAACAGGTGCAGACATTACAGTGAAATGCTTACTTACAGCCCTTAACCAACAGTGCATTTATTTTAAACAAAAAAGTAAGAATAAAACAACAACAAAAAAGTGTTGAGAAAAAAAGAGCAGAAGTAAAATAAAGTGACAGTAGGGAGGCTATATATACAGTAAAATAAAGTGACAGTAGGGAGGCTATATATACAGGGGGGTACCGTTGCATAGTCAATGTGCGGGGGCACCGGCTAGTTGAGGTAGTTGAGGTAATATGTACATGTGGGTAGAGTTAAAGTGACTATGCATAAATACTTAACAGAGTAGCAGCAGCGTAAAAAGGATGGGGTGGGGGGGCAGCGTAAAAAGGATGGGGTGGGGGGGCAGTGCAAATAGTCCGGGTAGCCATGATTAGCTGTTCAGGAGTCTTATGGCTTGGGGGTAGAAGCTGTTGAGAAGTCTTTTGGACCTAGACTTGGCACTCCGGTACCGCTTGCCGTGCGGTAGCAGAGAGAACAGTCTATGACTAGGGTGGCTGGAGTCTTTTACAATTTTGAGGGCCTTCCTGGCTAGGCCACTCCAGGACCTTGAGATGCTTCTTGAGATGCTTCTTACGGAGCCACTTGGTGAGAAGGCAACAACTGTTGGCGCAATTATTAGAAAATGGAAGAAGTTCAAGATGACGGTCAATCACCCTCGGTCTGGGGTTCCATGTAAGATCTCACCTTGTGGGGCATCAATGATCATGAGGAAGGTGAGGGATCAGCCCATAACTACACGGCAGGACCTGGTCAATGACCTGAAGAGAGCTTGGGACCACAGTCTCAAAGAAAACGATTAGTAACACACTACGCCGTCATGGATTAAAATCCTGCAGCGCACGCAAGGTCCCCCTGCTCAAGCCAGCGCATGTCCAGGCCCGTCTGAAGTTTGCCAATGACCATCTGGATGATCTAGAGGAGGAATGGGAGAAGGTCATGTGGTCTGATGAGACAAAAAGATAGCTTTTTGGTCTAAACTCCACTCGCCGTGTTTGGAGGAAGAAGAAGGATGAGTACAACCCCAAGAACACCATCCCAACCGTGAAGCATGGAGGTGGAAACATCGTTCTTTGGGGATGCTTTTCTGCAAAGGGGACAGGACGACTGCACCATATTGAGGGGAGGATAACCTCCTTCCCTCAGTAAGAGCGTTGAAGATGGGTCGTGGCTGGGTCTTCCAGCATGACAACGACCCGAAACACACAGCCAGGGCAACTAAGGAGTGGCTCCGTAAGAAGCATCTCAAGGTCCTGGAGTGGCCTAGCCAGTCTCCAGACCTGAACCCAATAGAAAATCTTTGGAGGGAGCTGAAAGTCTGTATTGCCCAGCGACAGCCCCGAAACCTGAAGGATCTGGAGAAGGTCTGTATGGAGGAGTGGGCCAAAATCCCTGCTGCAGTGTGTGCAAACCTGGTCAAGACCTACAGGAAACATATGATCTCTGTAATTGCAAACAAAGGTTTCTGTACCAAATATAAAGTTCTGCTTTTCTGATGGATCAAATACTTATGTCATGCAATAAAATGCAAATTAATTACTTAAAAATCATACAATGTGATTTTCTGGATTTTTGTTTTAGATTCCGTCTCTCACAGTTGAAGTGTACCTATGATAAAAAATTAGAGACCTCTACATGCTTTGTAAGTAGGAAAACCTGCAAAATCGGCAGTGTATCAAATACTTGTTCTCCCCACTGTGTGTATATATATATATATATACAGTGGGGGGAAAAGGTATTTAGTTAGCCACCAATTGTGCAAGTTCTCCCACTTAAAAAGATGAGAGGCATGTAATTTTCATCATAGGTACACGTCAACTATGACAGACAAATTGAGAATTTTTTTCTCCAGAAAATCACATTGTAGGATTTTTAATGAATTTATTTGCAAATTATGGTGGAAAATAAGTATTTGGTCACCTACAAACAAGCAAGATTTCTGGCTCTCACAGACCTGTAACTTCTTCTTTAAGAGGCTCCTCTGTCCTCCACTCGTTACCTGTATTAATGGCACCTGTTTGAACTTGTTATCAGTATAAAAGACACCTGTCCACAACCTCAAACAGTCACACTCCAAACTCCACTATGGCCAAGACCAAAGAGCTGTCAAAGGACACCAGAAACAAAATTGTAGACCTGCACCAGGCTGGGAAGACTGAATCTGCAATAGGTAAGCAGCTTGGTTTGAAGAAATCAACTGTGGGAGCAATTA
>NW_028166641.1:22500-116974 GCF_964263955.1 Coregonus lavaretus
TCCTGAGATCCGGCTCGTTTGATAGGGCTCTGCAGCTGAGAAAGAGGCTGAGATCCTGAGATCCGGCTCGTTTGATAGGGCTCTGCAGCTGAGAAAGAGGCTGAGATCCTGAGATCCGGCTCGTTTGATAGGGCTCTGCTAAAACATGGTGCAGGGAACAGGGTGCCATTGGGGACGCAGTCCTGGTTGGCGTTTATGTTGGCTGGAGATGGAGCCCTGTCTGAAACACACACACACACACAAACACACAGAAACACACACACACACACACACACACACACACAGAAACACACACACACTCTGACACGTTCACTGGGTGCTAGATATATATATATACACACACACACACACACAGAGAAACACACACACACACACACACACACAGAGAAACACACACACACACACACACACACACACACAAACACACACACACTCTGACACGTTCACTGGGTGCTAGATATACACACACACAGACACACACACACACACACACACACAGAAACACACACAGAAACACACAGAAACACACACACACACTGGCGAGTCAGGGGAATGTTTTAAGCTGTTGATGGTACATTTGATGTGCCAACAGCTGAGGGTGCTATGCTGTTCTTACCCCGGCTAGCTAGCGGAAGGCTCTGTGAATCCAGACTGGCACCAGTGTCTGTGTGTGTGTGTGTGTGTGTGTGTGTCTGTGTCTGTGTGTGTTTCTGTGTGTGTGTCTGTGTGTGTCTGTGTGTGTGTGTCTGTGTGTGTGTGTGTGTGTGTGTGTTGGAAGCTTGGCACCAGCAGTAACAGCGCCAGGCTGTCTGCCTATATTCAGTGGGGAAACAAAGTATTTAGTCAGCCACCAATTGTGCAAGTTCTCCCACTTAAAAAGATGAGAGACGCCTGTAATTTTCATCATAGGTACACGTCAACTATGACAGACAAAATGAGAAAAACAAATCCAGAAAATCACATTGTAGGATTTTTAATGAATTTATTTGCAAATTATGGTGGAAAATAAGTATTTGGTCAATAACAAAAGTTTCTCAATACTTTTTTATATACCCTTTGTTGGCAATGACACAGGTCAAACGTTTTCTGTAAGTCTTCACAAGGTTTTCACACACTGTTGCTGGTATTTTGGCCCATTCCTCCATGCAGAACTCCTCTAGAGCAGTGATGTTTTGGGGCTGTCGCTGGGCAACACGGACTTTCAACTCCCTCCAAAGATTTTCTATGGGGTTGAGATCTGGAGACTGGCTAGGCCACTCCAGGACCTTGAAATGCTTCTTACGAAGCCACTCCTTCGTTGCCCGGGCGGTGTGTTTGGGATCATTGTCATGCTGAAAGACCCAGCCACGTTTCATCTTCAATGCCCTTGCTGATGGAAGGAGGTTTTCACTCAAAATCTCACGATACACGGCCCCATTCATTCTTTCCTTTACACGGATCAGTCATCCTGGTCTCTTTGCAGAAAAACAGCCCCAAAGCATGATGTTTCCACCCCCATGCTTCACAGTAGGTATGGTGTTCTTTGGATGCAACTCAGCATTCTTTATCCTCCAAACACGACGAGTTGAGTTTTTACCAAAAAGTTATATTTTGGTTTCATCTGACCATATGACATTCTCCCAATCCGCTTCTGGATCATCCAAATGCACTCTAGCAAACTTCAGACGGGCCTGGACATGTACTGGCTTAAGCAGTACCTATGATGAAAATTACAGGCCTCTCTCATCTTTTTAAGTGGGAGAACTTGCACAATTGGTGGCTTACTAAATACTTTTTTTCCCCACTGTACATTGCCAGTTTTAACATGTAATGATGGACACTGTCCATTACTCATATGTTTAAGCAGTGATTTACCATCACCAAATGGACATGCTGAAATCAACACCAATGAGCAAGAGAGAGGATCCACTATCATTTGTTGGCCAGCCCAAGTTCAGTGATCTTGAGAATTGGGCATTTCAGCAATGTAAGAGCATATTACAGCATGTCCAATTCGTGATTGTAAATGGCCATTGAAAGATATTGCAAATGGACTTGTCCATTTGCCATATGAAATATTGCCAGTGCCAATATGTTGTACTGAACATATTGGCAATGGCAATATTTCATACGGCAAACAGAAAAGTCAAATTGCAATATCTTTCAATGGGCATTTATAATCACAAATTGGACATGCTGAAATCAACACCAACCAGCAAGGGAGAGGATCTACTATCAGTTCTAGGCGTTCACGAGTTCAGTGAGCTTGAAAATTGGGCATTTCAGCAACATAACAGCATGTCCAATTCATGATGGAAAATGCCCATTGTAAGATATTGCTATTGGACAGTGTCGATTACACATAATACATTGCCAGTCTTAACATGTTATGATGGACACTGTCCATTACCCATATGTTTAAGCAGTGATTTACCATCACAAAATGGACAGGCTGAACTCAACACCAACTAGTGAGGGAGAGGAACCACTATGTCTGTTTGATGGGTACTGTACATTGCTAATGGACTTTTTGTACATGCCAGTCTTAACATGTTATACTGAAATTGGACAGTGTTAATTTGCCATGTGATGTATTGCCAGTGCCAACATGTCCAGTATAACATATTAGCACTGGCAATGTATCATATTGCAAATGGACACTGTTTAAGCAGTGATTTACCATCACAAAATGGACAGGCTGAACTCAACACCAACTATTGAGGGAGAGGAACCTAACATACTGATATATACAATTTGGTCATTATACAGGCCATTTGGACATGGTTCACTTACTTTGGCTTTGGAACTGACTTCCTATGATCATATCTGGCAAATAGACCTAACATACTGATTTGGTACTTTCAATACTTACATATGCCATTTGGACATTTCATATGCCATTTGGACATTTCATATGACATTTGGACATTTCATATGACATTTGGACATGGTTCTGTGACTTTTGGGTTCGGAACCCGACTTCCTATGATCAGATGTGACAAGTGGACACTTTGTCCATTTGCAGTATAATGTGTGTGTAATATGCAGTGTAATATGCCTGATATGCCATAGGCCTAATGGACAAACTCACATAAAATAAAACAAATCTATATCCATACGGTTCTTTAGAAATGTATAATTGAGACAAAAGCGACATTTTGACGTAGTTTTTATAATTGGTCATTTCACATTCGAGATTTGACTTGGGTGTACATTTGCAATATGCTTTATTACGGTGGAGCAAGCTCGCCATCCTGAGGATTTTTGAGTTACTACACTTGGTATTTGCTGTATACCATTTGCAATATGTTTTACACGATTTGCCGTCCATTTGAGTAAACATTTCATTTGGGTGTAAGTTTCGCCCAATGCCAATATGTTGCCAATCATTTTTGTCCAAAAAAGGGGTAATTTCCCTTCCTTATGGGACTCTTCTCCACGTTCATCTCTCTGTAGGTGATGGCTTTGTTATGGAAGGTTTGGGAATCGCTTCCTTTTAAGTGGTTATAGAATTTAATGGCTCTTTTCTGGATTTTGATAATTAGCGGGTATCGGCCTAATTCTGCATTATTTTGTGTTTTTCGTTGTACACAGAGGATATTTTTGCTCTCTCTTTCTATCGCTCTCTCTCTCTCTCTCTCTCTCTTTCCTGAACTCCTGAGCAAACCTCCTTTTCGGAATTAGAGAATAATTTAAGATCAGTTTATTGTTTATTTGAACAAGGAATTCATAAACTTTTAAGGTTTGATTATGAAGTTTTATTATCCTTTCATGACCTAATAATAATGTATATTTTACCTGGTTCGTCTTTTATTTTTGTTGTTGTTAAGAAGATCTGTTTATTTTTCTTACCTCCTTTATGCTGGAGCGTTGGAGAGGAGGAATACACCAGTCCTGGGTATGTGGTGCAGAGAAGGTGTCATGGCTGCAGCCTCAGTGTTCCACATTTCTCTGGTGTTTTTCTGGAAAGTTTCTGGCTAGGACTTGGTCTTTATGAAAGCACAGTACAACTCAATCTCCAGTGTAACTATATACACACACACACACACACACACACCACAGTCCCACACACACACACCAAAGTCACACACCACAGTCACACACCACAGTCACACACCACAGTCCCACAGTCACACACCACAGTCACACACCACAGTCACACACCAAAGTCACACACCACAGTCACACACCACAGTCCCACACACACATACACATTACTCCAATGCCTTCCAGGTCTCGTAGGTCTGGAGGTCTGAGGTCAGTATTTTATTCTGAACTGCTTGTAAAATACTATATTTCATATCTATGCTGTGTGTGTGTGGACGGATCTGACTGTATCAAATTATTTGCCACATGCGCCGAATACAACAGGTGTAGCACAGTGAAATGCTTACTGACAAGCCCTTAACCAACAATACAGTTAAGAAAATATTTACTAAATAAACGAAGAAAAAAATAATAAATAAAAAGTAACACAATAAAATAACAATAAAGAGGCTATATAAATTGGAAGTGTGTGTTGGAATGGATGTGTGTGTGGGTATGAATGTGTGTGGATGCGGATGTGTGTGGATGCGGATTTGTGTGGGTATGAATGTGTACGGTGTGGATGTGTGTGGGTGTGGATGTGTTTGGGTGTGGATGTGTGTGATTGTGAATGTGTGTGGGTGTGTATGTGTGTGGGTGTGGATTTGTGTGGGTATGAATGTGTATGGTATGGATGTGTGTGGATGTGTTTGGGTGTGGATGTGTGTGATTGTGAATGTGTGTGGGTGTGTATGTGTGTGGGTGTGGATTTGTGTGGGTATGAATGTGTATGGGTGTGGATGTGTGTGGGTGTGGATGTGTGTGGGTGTGGATGTTTGTGGGTATTGCTGGATGTGGATGTGTTTGGGTGTGGATGTGTTTGGGTGTGGATGTGTTTGGGTGTGGATGTGTTTGGGTGTGGATGTGTTTGGGTGTGGATGTGTGTGGGTGTGGATGTGTGTGGGTGTGGGTGTGGATGTGTATGGGTGGGGTGGGTATGGGTGTGGATGTGTGGATGTGTGTGGGTGTGGATGTGTTTGGGTGTGGATGTATTTGGGTGTGGATGTGTTTGGGTGTGGATGTGTTTGGGTGTGGATGTGTGTGGGTGTGGATGTGTTTGGGTGTGGATGTGGGTGGGTGTGGATGTGTATGGGTGTGGATGTGGGTACATTGCCGACTCTCATAATGAGTTCAGACTGATTTTGATCTATAAACGCACAAGGTTTACTCCCAAATGGCACCCCTTTCCCTATATAGTACACTACATAAGGAAGATAGGTGTCATTCGGGACGTAGTGAGGTATTCTGATATACAGGTGGAAACGTGGCGCTAACAGCATAGTGTACAGTCGTGGTCAAAAGTTTTGAGAATGACACAAGTATTGGTCTTCACAAAGTTCGCTGCTTCAGTGTTATGAGATATTTTTGTCAGATTTACTATGGTATACTGAAGTATAATTACAAGCATTCCATAAGTGTCAAAGGCTTTTATTGACAATTACATTACGTTTCTGCAAAGAGTCAATATTTGCAGAGTTGACCCTTCTTTTTCAAGACCTCTGCAGTCCGCCCTGGCATGCTGTCAATTAACTTCTGGGCCACATTCTGACTGATGGCAGCCCATTCTTGCATAATCAATGCTTGGAGTTTGTCAGAATTTGTGGGTTTTTGTTTGTCCACCCGCCTCTTGAGGATCGACCACAAGTTCTCAATGGGATTAAGGTCTGGGGAGTTTCCTGGCCATGGACCCAAAATGTAAATGTTGACCACCTCTCTCCTGTACTGTAGAGTCTTAATGATCTCTCCTGTACTGTAGAGTCTTAATGATCTCTCCTGTACTGTAGAATCTTAATGATCTCTCCTGTACTGTAGAGTCTTAATGATCTCTCCTGTACTGTAGAGTCTTAATGATCTCGCCTGTACTGTAGAGTCTTATTGATCTCTCCTGTAGAGTCTTAATGATCTCTGCTGTACTGTAGCGTCTTAATGATCTCTCCTGTAGAGTCTAAATGATCCCTGCTGTACTGTAGAGTCTTAATGATCTCTCCTGTAGAGTCTTAATGATCTCTCCTGTACTGTAGCGTCTTAATGATCTCTCCTGTAGAGTCTTAATGATCTCTCTTGTACTGTATAGTATTAATTATCTATCATGTCCTGTAGAGTCTTAATTCTCTCTCCTGTACTGTAGAGTCTTAATGATCTCTGCTGAACTGTTGAGTCTTAATGATCTCTCCTCTACTGTAGAGTCTTAATGATCTGTCCTGTAGAGTCTTAATGATCTCTCCTGTACTGTAGAGTCTTAATGATCTCTCCTGTAGAGTCTTAATGATCTCTATTGTACTGTAGAGTCTTAATGATCTCTCCTCTACTGTAGAGTCTTAATTATCCCTGCTGTATTGTAGAGTCTTAATGATCTCGCCTCTACTGTAGAGTCTTAATGATCTCTCCTGTACTGTAGAGTCTTAATGATCTCGCCTCTACTGTAGAGTCTTAATGATCTCTCCTGTACTGTAGAGTCTTAATGATCTCGCCTGTACTGTAGAGTCTTATTTATCTCTCCTGTAGAGTCTTAATGATCTCTGCTGTACTGTAGCGTCTTAATGATCTCTCCTGTAGAGTCTAAATGATCCCTGCTGTACTGTAGAGTCTTAATGATCTCTCCTGTAGAGTATTAATGATCTCTCCTGTACTGTAGCGTCTTAATGATCTCTCCTGTAGAGTCTTAATGATCTCTCTTGTACTGTATAGTATTAATTATCTATCATGTCCTGTAGAGTCTTAATGATCTCTGCTGAACTGTTGAGTCTTAATGATCTCTCCTCTACTGTAGAGTCTTAATGATCTCTGCTGTACTGTAGAGTCTTAATGATCCCTGCTGTATTGTTGTCAAGTTCTGCGTGATTTCTGGCTGACCACAGCTCTGCCCAAACTTGAAAACGGCTTTATCCTTGATGAACGCAAAGGACAACTCAAAACTGTTCACTTTATGATTTTTTATTGTCATAAAGATGGAACAGAATAGGTTGATAACCTTCAAAACACACAAACAAAACCCATGGATTAGTTACAAATAACTCTCAATTCCACTTTCTCAAAAATAAGCATAAACTAATGTTACTGAATCCTCAAACCTAACCAAACAATCATTTCATCATTTAGATTAACCTAGGATCATTGCAAGTTAATAATTAAATATCAATATCATAATTAAACATTTAACAATACACATGATTATAGTAACGTTACTGTCAAGTTCTACGTTCACATAATGAAGTCTTCACTATTTAATTTAATTAATAATTGTATTGTATGTTACAACCAAACCAAAAGGGCATATAGAAGCATGAATTCACAACACATTCTGTCCTACCAGTTGCGTCTTTGGATGATCAGGAGCTGTGGTCATTGGTATCTCTTCTCAGGAATGAGTGAGAGCCAAGTAAGCTTTTACCAAACATTTCGATGCCATGCACATGCACTGCTTGTGGGTGCGCAGGTTAATATGGTCCCCAGAGCACTTCCTGGTGGTTGGTTTCAACAGCTCCGGTTGCATGGTTGCCCCCTGCAGGTTGGGAGTGCTTTGAGCACCCTGGGTGGATTTAGGCTTGAGTGCTCGGTATAGCTTGTAGTCAGGAATTGACACAACAATTGTAGAGTCTTAATGATCCCTGCTGTATTGTAGAGTCTTAATGATCTCTCCTCTACTGTAGAGTCTTAATGATCTCTGCTGTACTGTAGAGTCTTAATGATCTCTCCTGTACTGTAGTCTTTATGATCTCTCCTCTAATTTAGAGTCTTAATGATCCCTGCTGTATTGTAGAGTCTTAATGATCTCTGCTGTACTGTACAGTCTTAATGTTCCCTGCTGTATTGTAGCGTCTTAATGATCTCTCCTGTAGAGTCTTAATGATCTCTCCTGTACTGTAGCGTCTTAATGATCTCTCCTGTAGAGTCTTAATGATCTCTCTTGTACTGTATAGTATTAATTATCTATCATGTCCTGTAGAGTCTTAATGATCTCTCCTGTACTGTAGAGTCTTAATGATCTCTGCTGAACTGTTGAGTCTTAATGATCTCTCCTCTACTGTAGAGTCTTAATGATCTCTGCTGTACTGTAGAGTCTTAATGATCCCTGCTGTATTGTAGAGTCTTAATGATCCCTGCTGTATTGTAGAGTCTTAATGATCTCTCCTCTACTGTAGAGTCTTAATGATCTCTGCTGTACTGTAATGATCTCTCCTGTACTGTAGTCTTTATGATCTCTCCTCTAATTTAGAGTCTTAATGATCCCTGCTGTATTGTAGAGTCTTAATGATCTCAGCTGTACTGTAGAGTCTTAATGTTCCCTGCTGTATTGTAGCGTCTTAATGATCTCTCCTGTAGAGTCTTAATGATCTCTCCTGTACTGTAGCGTCTTAATGATCTCTCCTGTAGAGTCTTAATGATCTCTCTTGTACTGTATAGTATTAATTATCTATCATGTCCTGTAGAGTCTTAATGATCTCTCCTGTACTGTAGAGTCTTAATGATCTCTGCTGAACTGTTGAGTCTTAATGATCTCTCCTCTACTGTAGAGTCTTAATGATCTCTGCTGTACTGTAGTCTTAATGATCCCTGCTGTATTGTAGAGTCTTAATGATCCCTGCTGTATTGTAGAGTCTTAATGATCTCTGCTGAACTGTTGAGTCTTAATGATCTCTCCTCTGATGTAGAGTCTTAATGATCCCTGCTGTATTGTAGTCTTAATGTTCCCTGCTGTATTGTAGCGTCTTAATGATCTCTCCTGTACTGTAGTCTTAATTATCTCTCCAGTACTGTAGAGTTTGAATGATCTCTCCTGTACTGTAGAGTCTTAATGATCTCTGCTGTACTGTAGCGTCTTAATGATCTCTCCTGTAGAGTCTTAATGATCTCTGCTGTAATGTAGCGTCTTAATGATCTCTCCTGTAGAGTCTTAATGATCTCTCCTGTACTGTAGAATCTAAATGATATCTCCTATACTGTGGTCTTAATGATCTCTCTTGTACTGTATAGTCTTAATTATCTCTCCTGTACTGTAGAGTCTTATTGATCTCTGATGGACTGTAGAGTCTTAATGATCTATCCTCTACTGTAGAGTCTTAATGATCTCTCCTGTACTGTAGAGTCTTCATGATCTCCTCTACTGTATAGTCATAATGATCTCTGCTGTACTGTAGAGTCTTAATGATCTCTCCTGTAGAGTCTTAATGATCTCTCCTGTACTGTAGAGTCTTAATGATCTCTGCTGTACTGTAGAGTCTTAATGATCTCCTCTACTGTAGAGTCATAATGATCTCTGCTGAACTGTAGTCTTAATGATCTCTGCTGTACTGTAGAGTCTTAATGATCTCTGCTGTACTGTAGTCTTAATGATCTCTCCTGTACTGTAGAGTCTTAATAATCGCTGCTGAACTGTTGAGTCTTAATGATCTCTCCTCTACTGTAGAGTCTTAATGATCTCTGCTGTACTGTAGAGTCTTAATGATCCCTGCTGTATCGTAGAGTCTTAATGATCTCTCCTGTACTGTAGTCTTAATGATCTCTCCTGTACTGTAGAGTCTTAATGATCTCCTCTACTGTAGAGTCTTAATGATCTTTACTGTAGAGTCTTAATGATCGCTCCTGTACTGTAGTATTAATGATCTCTGCTGTACTGTAGAGTCATAATGATCTCTGCTGAACTGTAGAGTCTTAATGATCTCTGCTGTACTGTAGCGTCTTAATGATCTCTCCTGTACTGTAGAGTCTTAATGATCTCTGCTGTACCGTAGAGTCTTAATGATCTCTCCTGTACTGTAGTCTTAATGATCTCTCCTGTACTGTAGAGTCATAATGATCTCTGCTGAACTGTAGAGTCTTAATGATCTCTGCTGTACTGTAGCGTCTTAATGATCTCTCCTGTACTGTAGAGTCTTAATGATCCCTGCTGTATCGTAGAGTCTTAATGATCTCTCCTGTACTGTAGTCTTAATGATCTCTCCTGTACTGTAGAGTCTGAATGATCTCCTCTACTGTAGAGTCTTAATGATCTCTGCTGAACTGTTGAGTCTTAATGATCTCTCCTCTACTCTAGAGTCTTAATGATCTCTGCTGTACTGTAGAGTCTTAATGATCCCTGCTGTATCGTAGAGTCTGAATGATGTCCTCTACTGTAGAGTCATAATGATCTCTCCTGTACTGTAGAGTCTTAATGATCTCTCCTGTACTGTAGAGTCTTAATGATCTCTCCTGTACTGTAGAGTCTTAATGATCTCTCCTGTACTGTAGTCTTAATGATCTCTCCTGTACTGTAGAGTCTTAATGATCTCTCCTGTACTGTAGAGTCTTAATGATCTCTCCTGTACTGTAGAGTCTTAATGATCTCTGCTGTACTGTAGAGTCTTAATGGGATACAGATCCTTTCTCTCTGGGTGCCTGCTTGGGGTTGTTGACATCGCTTTCCCTCCATTGTTTTCCAAGGCAGTAGTGAAAGCAGCAGGGGAGGGTGTGTGTGTGTGTGTGTGTGTGTGTGTGTGTGTGTGTGTGTGTGTGTGTGTGTATGTGCAAGTCTGTGCATGTGTGTGTGAGACTGTGTGTGTGTCTCTCTCTCTCTTTCTCAAACAAATAATACAATAACACCATCTAGAATAATACAATAACACCATCTAGAATAATACAATAACGCCATCTAGAATAATACAATAACACCATCTAGAATAATACAATAACACCATCTAGAATAATACAATAACACCATCTAGAATAATACAATAATACCATATTGTCACGCCCTGGCCTTGAGAGGCCTGTTGTCTTTAGTTGGTTTGGTCAGGGCGTGAAGATCTATGTTAGAATTTCTATGTTTAGGATCTAGATGTGTATTTCTAGGTTTGGCCGGGTGTGATTCCCAATCAGAGGCAGCTGTCGCTCGTTGTCTCTGATTGGGGATCATACTTAAGTAGCCTGGTTGCTGTCACGCCCTGGCTCTGGGGACACTGTTATGTTGAGCCAGGGTGTGTAGATCTATGGGTTTTGTTTCTATGGGTGTTTATTTCTATGTTGGCCAGAGTGACTCCCAATCAGAGGCAACGAGTGTCAGCTGTCGTGGGTTGTCTCTGATTGGGAGCCATATTTAAACTGTCTGTTTTTTCATTCGGGTTTGTGGGATTTTGTTCGTGTTTGGTTTGTTTATTGACCATTGACTGTCACGTCATCGTTTTGTTGTTTTGGTCGTGTGATCATTTATTAAATAAATATGTTCACATTCAACGCTGCGCCTTGGTCCGCTTCATCATGTGTCAACGATCGTGACAGAAAATCCCACCAAGATGTGACCAAGCAGTGTGTCCAGGAGCCATCGCCAGGGAGATCCCTAACAAATCTCCTTCGCCTCCTCGACTGGGTCAAGCCGAGTGAGGAAGAGAAGGGCTTGACCTTGTGGCAGAAGGGCGAAAGGCTGGCGAGGGACATGGAGACCTGGTCCACGGGTAGGGGAGACGCCCAGAAATTTTCTAGGGGGGGGCTAACGCCGTGGACGACGGGGCAGCAGGAGGCCGCCAGGTTACGGGAGTCACTGGTCACCAGGGGGAGGGAGGATGTAGAGGCACGGCGAGAGGTACTGGCGTGTGTTGCCAGTCCGGTCCGGCCTGTTCCTGATCCCCACGTAGGGCCAGTGGTGTGTGTTCCCAGTACGGTCCGGCCTGTTCCTGCCACTCGCACCAAGTCTACGGTGCGCGTCGCCAGCCCAGTCCGGCCCATTCCTGCTCCCCGCACCAAGTCAGGGGTGCGCTTCGACAGCCCGGCTCGGCCCGTTCCTGCTCCCCGCACCAAGTCAGTGGTGCGCTTCGACAGCCCGGCTCGGCCCGTTCCTGCTCCCCGCACCAAGTCAGTGGTGCGCTTCGACAGCCCGGCTCGGCCCGTTCCTGCTCCCCGCACCAAGTCAGTGGTGTGCGTCGTCAGTCCGGCACGGCCCGTGCCTGTTCCCCGCACCAAGTCAGGGGTGCGCTTCGACAGCCCGGCTCGGCCCGCTCCTGCTCCCCACACCAAGCCAGTGGTGTGCGTCGTCAGTCCGGCACGGCCCGTGCCTGTTCCACCGGTGGCTGGTCCGGCACCGGTCAGATGCTTCACGCCGGAGCTAGAGCAATCCGCTCCACCAGTGTGCAGTCCAGCTCCGGCCAGCGGGGCCAGACCGGACCAGGGGTACTTTGGGGGGGTTGGAGAGGGAGCGGGGATCAGGCCCGGAGCCGGATCCGCCGCCTAGGCGGAGTGCCCACCCGGTCCCTCCCCTGTGGGTTTTGGTTGACGCGGTCGGAGTCCGCGCCTTTAGGGGGGGGTACTGTCACGCCCTGGCTCTGGGGACACTGTTATGTTGAGCCAGGGTGTGTAGATCTATGGGTTTTGTTTCTATGGGTGTTTATTTCTATGTTGGCCAGAGTGACTCCCAATCAGAGGCAACGAGTGTCAGCTGTCGTGGGTTGTCTCTGATTGGGAGCCATATTTAAACTGTCTGTTTTTCATTCGGGTTTGTGGGATTTTGTTCGTGTTTGGTTTGTTTATTGACCATTGACTGTCACGTCATCGTTTTGTTGTTTTGGTCGTGTGATCATTTATTAAATAAATATGTTCACATTCAACGCTGCACCTTGGTCCGCTTCATCATGTGTCAACGATCGTGACAGTTGCCTTCCTTAGTTGTGGGATCTTGTTCCGTGTAGGCTTGTATGTGTTTAGCCGGAGGAGTTCACGTTACGTTGTTTATTGTTTTGTTGTATGTTTATTGAGTAAACATGTACGCTTTTCATGCTGCACCTTGGTCCGACCCGTCTCTCAACGTTCGTGACAGAAGATCCCACCACAAAAGGACCAAGCAGTGTGCCGAGGCGGAGCGAATAGCTTTGTCACAGGTGGGCAAATGGTGGTCATGGGAGGAGATATTCGCTGGGCGAAGGACCCTGGGCAAAGGACCCTGGGAAAGGATCCTGGGAAAGGACCCTGGGCGAAGGTACAGGCCCTGGCAAGAGAGGATCCACGACGACGCCAACGGGACCAACCGCTGAGGAAGCCCGAGAGGCAACCCCAATAAAGTTTGGGGGGGGGGGGGGGCTAGAGGGGTGGTCGGGGATCGAGAGAGAAGAGCCCCGCCCACTGCACCCGGTGGGGTTCCAGTTGGACTATGGGAACAGGAATGGGACCAGGGATGGGAACAGGAATGGGAACAGGAACGGGAACAGGAAGGGAACAGGAATGGGAACAGGAACGGGAACGGGAACAGGGAACGGGAACAGGAATGGGACCAGGGATGGGAACAGAGATGGGAACAGGAATGGGAACAGGAACGGGAACAGGAACGGGAACGGGAACGGGAACAGGGAACGGGAACAGGAATGGGAACAGGAACGGGAACGGGAACAGGGAACGGGAACAGGAACGGGAACAGGGATGGGAACAGGGACGGGAACAGGGACGGGAACAGGAACGGGAACAGGAATGGGAACAGGAACGGGAACAGGAACGGGAACAGGAATGGGAACAGTTTTACACAGAGGAGTCGGAGGATGACGACGACGATGAGGTTCTGATCCCTAACTCGTGGGGGCTCCCGGAGGAGTCCTCACTGGAGGAGGATTGGCGAGAGAGAGAGAAGGACTGGAGCAGTCTGAGAGAGGAGGCCACCACGTTATGGTGGCTGTTAGCTCAGAGGGAGCAGGAGTTATCCGTTCAGAGGGAGGCGCTACAGGCGGCTCAAAGGGAGAAGGAAGTAGTGGAGGTACGGAGAGAGGAGCTGGTCAGGCAACAGAAGGAGCGTGTTTTCTTTGAGGAACCTAGGTATGCGGAGATGCGCACTGCCCCGCACGTGTCGTGCGAAAGTGGGCATCCAGCCAGGACGGGTTGTGCCAGCTGTACACTCCAGACTTCCAGTGCGCCTCACCAGTCCAGTACGGCCCGTACCTGCTCCCCGCACCAAGCCAGTGGTGCGTGTATCCAGTCCGGCACGGCCCGTGCCTGCTCCTCGCACCAGACCTGTGGTGCGGGTATCCAGTCCAGTACGGCCCGTACCTGCTCCTCGCAACAAACCAGTGGTGCGTGTCGCCAGCCTGGTACGCCCCGTACCTGCGCCCCGCACCAAGCCAGTGGTGCATGTTCCCAGTCCGGCCCGGCCTGTGCCTGCTCCCCGCACCAAACCAGTGGTGCGTGTCCCCAGTCCGGCCCGGCCCGTTCCTGGACTGGGCACCGGTGGAGCGGAATGCTCTGGCTCCGGAGTGGAGATGCTGACCGGAGCAGGACTGGACCTCGGTGGAGCGGACTGCTCTGGCTCTGGTCAGCGGCTCCACTCCAGAGTCAGAGCAGTCCGCTCCACCGGGGTCCAGTGCAGCTCCGATCAGTGGCTCCACTCCAGAGTCAGAGCAGTCCACTCCACCGGGGTCCAGTTCAGCTCCGGTCAGCGGCTACACTCCGGACCCAGAGCAGTCCGCACCACCGGTGTCCAGTCCAGCTCCGGTCAGCGGTTCCACTCCGTGGCCAGAGCAGTCCGCTCCACCGGGGTCCAGTTCAGCTCCGGTCAGCGGTTCCATTTCGGAGCCAGACGTCAGCCCCTCTCCAGGTTCGGGGTCTCCCACACCAGGGTCCAGGCAGGGCTTGGTGCATCGCGGGAGGATTGCCGATCCGTACGGCGTACTCCGGCCTTTGGGGGGGGGGGGGGCGTACTCACGCCCTGGCCTTGAGAGGCCTGTTGTCTTTAGTTGGTTTGGTCAGGGCATGAGGATCTATGTTAGAATTTCTATGTTTAGGATCTAGAACCTGTGTACTGCCTGGTGTGGTGTTGTGTTGCTCTAGCTAACTATCATGATGTGAACCTGTGTACTTCCTGGTGTTGTGTGGTGTTTCTCTAGCTAACGATCATGATGTGAACCTGTGTACTAAATGGTGTGGTGTTGCTCTAGCTAACTATCATGATGTGAACCTGTGTACTGCCTGGTGTTGTTTGCTGACTGAGTTCCTGAAGAGCCTCAGGGCATCATACGTCTGATATTAACTGATCCCTCTGTTTTGCCGACTTGACAATTTGCAACACCACACCTGGCAATCCAAATGGTCCTCTATTCCCTATATAGTACACTACTTTTGACCACGACCAATAGGGCTCTGATCAAAAGTAGTGCACTACATAGGGAATATGTGTTGATAGCATATTGGCTGTTTGTTTATGTGTGTTTATGTGAGATCATCTTGACTGTTGTTATCTCAGGTATTGCTGTCACTGTCTATCTGAGTAGGAAACACCCTAGTAGGAAACACCCTAGTTAAAAGCTATTGGTGCAGGTGTATGTTACACCCTATGGCCAAAAGCTAAGAAGGAGGGTTAGCCTCTACATCCTAGAATGTCTCCAGGAGCCAGTCTGGCAGGTCTAGCAGGATGTCACAGTCAATAGCTTCCTGTCTATTTTATTATCTATCCATCTGGGAAAGATCATGTTGAATGTAGTTATAGTATTAAGTATCTTGGTAACAAGGTGTTTGGAGTTTCACACCGGAAGGGTTTTAACATACCTTGGCTTCTCCCTCCCTGTTTTCATTCAATAGAGGTTTAATGTTTTGATTAAAAAGGCATTGTTGAGTAAACATTGGATAGAGTTTGTTTTGCAAGCGTGTGCAAGTAGTACTAGTGTAGTACCAGTATTAATAGTGTAGTACTAGTAGTAACCTTAGTAGTTGTGTAGTACTAGTGTAGTAACAATTTAACTAGTGTAGTACCAGTAGTACTAGTGTAGTACCAATAGTATTAGTGTAGTACTAGTAGTATCGGTAGTACTAGTGTAGCATTAGTGTATAACTAGTGTAGTACAAGTAGATATATTGTAGAACTAATGTAGTACCAGTAGTATTAGTGTAGTACCAGTAATACTAGTGTAATACTATTAGTACTAGTGTAGTACCAGTAATACTATTAGTACTAGTGTAGTACCAGTAATACTAGTGTAATACTATTAGTACTAGTGTAGTACCAGTAATACTATTAGTACTAGTGTAGTACCAGTAATACTAGTGTAATACTATTAGTACTAGTGTAGTACCAGTAATACTATTAGTACTAGTGTAGTACCAGTAATACTAGTGTAATACTATTAGTACTAGTGTAGTACCAGTAATACTAGTGTAATACTATTAGTACTAGTGTAGTACCAGTAATACTAGTGTAATACTATTAGTACTAGTGTAATACTAGTGTAATACTATTAGTACTAGTGTAGTACAAGTAATACTATTAGTACTAATGTAGTACCAGTAATACTATTAGTACTAGTGTAGTACCAGTAATACTAGTGTAATACTATTAGTACTAATGTAGTACCAGTTCTGCAGGCCGAAACAAGAATTATTAGACAAAATGCCAAAGGTTTCCATTGTACATTTGACATTTTAGTCATTATGCAAGGTTTTCATTGTAATGGAATTTGCGACTTACAGTTAGTTAGTGAGTGCATACAATTATTTAATTTTTCCATACAGGTCCCCCGTGGGAATCGAACCCACAACCCTGGCATTGCAAGCGCCATGCTGTACCAACTGAGCTACACGGGACTACAATGGTCATAATGGTCCATTACCATGGTAAAATGTATAATGCAGTTTAAAACCATGGTATTTCCATCATCCACATCTATACCATGGTATAAATGAGGCAATACCATGGTATTATTTAGGTACAATGGCAGTACCATCATACTTCAAAAGCTAAAACCATGGTACATTTCCATGCCTCAGACTGTACCGTGGTATAGGTGAAAGTACCATAGTAGTATCATGGTACATTTCAGTAAGGGAGGGCTTCTCAACCACCATCTGTTTGGTGTTCTTGCAGAAGATTTGCTGGTACTGCACGTCTCCTGGAAAGATGGTTGTGGTGTTAGCATTTAGCATTCTTCACTTTTTGTGGAAGGGATGTAGGGCAACACGCCTTTGTTGCTAAAGGGACCGGCTATCGTATTGTTTAGGGACAATGAGGGGACGCTGGGAGCTGCTTTACAGAGGAAAGATCAGTCAACAAAGTGGGGGGCTGAAGAAGGTGTGGAGAGCCTTAGGAGGGCAGGTCTTACACAGTATGACTTGTTGTGTTTGGGAGATTGAGGAGAAATGGCACCTCAATCGCTCTCATACACAACAATACATTTACTGTCTAAGCACATCCCTGCACAACCAAAACCCCCTTCCTCATCTCAAAGACCTGTCTGTAAACCTCCCCCAGCCTATTGACTTTGACAGATCATTCTGGTCAGTAGTAGCCTATTGCATGGCATTCTGTAGACATGTCTTTGTATTGTGTTTAGAGAATCTACAGAGAGAATAATAAGGAGGTTGTGTTGTTACTGTTGTAGTCCTGATTTATACCTTTCACTGTCCCTTACTGGTTTCTGGCCCACAATCCTGTTGTGCTCCGTAACTGCAAGGTGTGTCCCCTCCCTCATGCTTGTGTACCCACAATGCCCCCCGCTTTGGAGTGTTTTTCAGCAGGGTCTGTGGAATGACTCCAGATTACCTTTTCTTTTTGTAAAACTCAGGTTAAGAGAGAAGAGGGGTAGACTAAAGGTATGACGTGGTCTGGAAGGTCCCGTGTAGCTAAGTTGGTAGAGCATGGCACTTGCAACGCCAGGGTTGTGGGTTCGTTTCCCACGGGGGGCCAGTATGAAAATGTATGCACTCACTAACTGTAAGTGGCTCTGGATAAGAGCGTCTGCTAAATGACTCACTAACTGGAAGTGGCTCTGGATAAGAGCGTCTGCTAAATGACTCACTAACTGTAAGTGGCTCTGGATAAGAGCGTCTGCTAAATGACTCACTAACTGTAAGTGGCTCTGGATAAGAGCGTCTGCTAAATGACTCACTAACTGTAAGTGGCTCTGGATAAGAGCGTCTGCTAAATGACTCACTAACTGTAAGTGGCTCTGGATAAGAGCGTCTGCTAAATGACTCACTAACTGTAAGTGGCTCTGGATAAGAGCGTCTGCTAAATGACTCACTAACTGTAAGTGGCTCTGGATAAGAGCGTCTGCTAAATGACTCACTAACTGTAAGTGGCTCTGGATAAGAGCGTCTGCTAAATGACTCACTAACTGTAAGTGGCTCTGGATAAGAGCGTCTGCTAAATGACGTTAATGTAAGGTGGTCCTCAGGCTACCTGCAACCCCATAACACTACCCATACAAACACTACCCAATTCATGTTTATTCCATGCTTACTGTAACTTGAGCTATCTTAGCCATCAGCTTGTAAATATTTTGGCTAACTTACCTTCACCTTGTGCAGAGCTAGGGGTTGGAAGTGCATGTTGGTGGAATCAGATTCTGTACCACCTACAACAATACACACAACAATACACAACTTAACCACCCCACTAATGGTATTGATCTCTATTAGACTGGCTAGCTGAGCATACCTAACATGGACATTTCAATATTGTCAGCTTGCTGTTAGCTAACTAGCGTCACTAAATTGGCAGTGAGATTGCTAGCCAGCTGAGAACCAACTAACCAACTATAGACGATTTATACACATTTACCATTGCTACCAACACACATAGTGAGTTAGCTTCAGAAAGTATTCAGACCCCTTCACTTTTTCCACATTTTGTTACATTAAAGCCTTATTCTAAAATGGATTTTAAAAAATACATCTCATCAATCTACACACAATACCCCATAATGATGGAGCAACACCAGGTTATAGAGCCAGGGTGAAATTCCCCTTTAATGTTTTGTACACTCAGTGTATAGCCTGTGATGTGTTTGACTGCAAACCTAACCTTATCCACCAGAGGTTAGACAGAGATAGGAGTAATTTGATTTGCCTTAACATTTCACTTTATAAATACCTAAAATATCAAACACATTACGCTTCGGTAGAATGGACTTAATCAATCTGAACCAGCCTGCTAGTGTGCTTCAATATGCTGAACCAGCCTGCTAGTGTGCTGAGTGCTGAACCAGCCTGCTAGTGTGCTGAACCAGCCTGCTAGTGTGCTTCAATATGCTGAACCAGCCTGCTAGTGTGCTTCAATATGCTGAACCAGCCTGCTAGTGTGCTGAGTGCTGAACCAGCCTGCTAGTGTGCTTCAATATGCTGAACCAGCCTGCTAGTGTGCTGAGTGCTGAACCAGCCTGCTAGTGTGCTGAGTGCTGAACCAGCCTGCTAGTGTGCTGAGTGCTGAACCAGCCTGCTAGTGTGCTGAGTGCTGAACCAGCCTGCTAGTGTGCTGAGTGCTGAACCAGCCTGCTAGTGTGCTGAGTGCTGAACCAGCCTGCTAGTGTGCTGAGTGCTGAACCAGCCTGCTAGTGTGCTGAGTGCTGAACCAGCCTGCTAGTGTGCAGGTGACTGACACACAGAAACACACGGCTTCTTTCTCACTGAAGCCTCAACTACTTGCATGTGATTTCCTTTCATCAGCAATTTAGGTATACTGTAGTTTACCTCCCTGCCTTGGTTCCCTTTACATAGCCATGGTGTAGTTTACCCTCTGGCTGTGCCAGGTGGAGATAAGAGTACATGGCCATTAAGATCGTTCTTCAAGATGTTGAATATCTCTCTCTCTCACACACACACACACACACACAGACACACACACACACACACCTGGTCATGATTACTCCTTTATTGAGCCATCAGTCACTAGGTATTATTGTTTTGTTCTTCTGCATCGATGAATTATTAAACTCAACTTCTGCACCTGCTTCCTGACTCCCAGCGTATTGCTTTATTATGTTCAACATAGGAGTGCCAAGCACTGGAAGTAGCTCTTTCAGTAGTTTAGTTGGAATAGGGTCCAGTATGCAGCTGAAAGGTTTAGAGGCCATTACTATTTTCATGAATGTGTCAACAACAAACATCCAGAATATCACCCCTGCCCAGAGCCACCTGCTCACACCCCCTGTCCCCTGCATCACTCTCCGCCACATGGCCTCAAACTGCACCATTTTGTTTCTCTCCGTCACCCCACACACTTTCAACATTTAGATAATAAAGCATTGAAACGTTCCAATTGTGTTGACGATGTAGGATTGGTTGTTTTCCAGTTTTTAAGTATACGTTTTTTCAAGATGAGTGATGAGAAGAGAATGGACCAGCCCATCAGGTATCTCACTACACCCCCATATTCCATGTCTGGAAATATGCAGACAGACGGATTAAAAGTACATTTCCATTGTAATACTTCTGACAGCCATCTTTCTAGCTCTGCCCGTAACTTCCAGACTTCATAGCGTTCCCAGAAGGCGTGGATTATTGAGTCATTATTAGTTTTACAATTAAGACATGACTCTGCCGTTGTGCTGTAGAATTTGTGAATTTTGTCTCTTGTAAAATAAATTCTATATATTAGTTTAAACTGGATTAAACATTTTCGTTAACTGTAATATCAGTAGTTATTTTCCAACATTCCTGGCAGTTTGTGCCAATATGAGTTATGTTTATGTCTTGGTTCCATAAGGTTGTGTTTTAAGGAGTGATATTGGTTCTTGTAGAATACGTTTCATTTTCCTCCATATTGCTACAGTGGGGAGAACAAATATTTGATACACTGCCGATTTTGCAGGTTTTCCTACTTACAAAGCATGGAGAGGTCTGTAATTTTTATCATAGGTACACTTAAACTGTGAGAGGCGGAATCTAAAACAAAAATCCAGAAAATCACATTGTATGATTTTTAAGTAATTAATTTGCATTTTATTGCATGACATAAGTATTTGATACATCAGAAAAGCAGAACTTAATATTTGGTACAGAAACCTTTGTTTGCAATTACAGAGATCATACGTTTCCTGTAGGTCTTGACCAGGTTTGCACACACTGCAGCAGTGATTTTGGCCCACTCCTCCATACAGACCTTCTCCAGATCCTTCAGGTTTCGGGGCTGTCGCTGGGCAATACGGACTTTCAGCTCCCTCCAAAGATTTTCTATCGGGTTCAGGTCTGGAGACTGGCTAGGCCACTCCAGGACCTTGAGATGCTTCTTACGGAGCCACTCCTTAGTTGCCCTGGCTGTGTGTTTCGGGTCGTTGTCATGCTGGAAGACCCAGCCACGACCCATCTTCAATGCTCTTACTGAGGGAAGGAGGTTGTTGCCCAAGATCTCGCGATACATGGCCCCATCCATCCTCCCCTCAATACGGTGCAGTCGTCCTGTCCCCTTTGCAGAAAAGCATCTCCAAAGAATGATGTTTCCACCTCCATGCTTCACGGTGGGGATGGTGTTCTTGGAGTTGTACTCATCCTTCTTCTTCCTCCAAACACGGCGAGTGGAGTTTAGACCAAAAAGCTCTATTTTTGTCTCATCAGACCACATGACCTTCTCCCATTCCTCCTCTGGATCATCCAGATGGTCATTGGCAAACTTCAGACGGGCTTGGACATGCGCTGGCTTGAGCAGGGGGACCTTGCGTGCGCTGCAGGATTTTAATCCATGATGGCATAGTGTGTTACTAATGGTTTTCTTTGAGACTGTGGTCCCAGCTCTTTTCAGGTCATTGACCAGGTCCTGACGTGTAGTTCTGGGCTGATCCCTCACCTTCCTCATGATCATTGATGCCCCACGAGGTGAGATCTTGCATGGAGCCCCAGACCGAGGGTGATTGACCATCATCTTGAACTTCTTCCATTTTCTAATAATTGCGCCAACAGTTGTTGCCTTCTCACCAAGCTGCTTGCCTATTGTCCTGTAGCCCATCCCAGCCTTGTGCAGGTCTACAATTTTATCCCTGATGTCCTTACACAGCTCTCTGGTCTTGGCCATTGTGGAGAGGTTGGAGTCTGTTGGATTGAGTGTGTGGACAGGTGTCTTTTATACAGGTAACGAGTTCAAACAGGTGCAGTTAATACAGGTAATGAGTGGAGAACAGGAGGGCTTCTTAAAAGAAAAACTAACAGGTCTGTGAGAGCCGGAATTCTTACTGGTTGGTAGGTGACCAAATACTTATGTCATGCAATAAAATGCAAATGAATTACTTAAAAATCATACAATGTGATTTTCTGGATCTTTGTTTTAGATTCCGTCTCTCAAAGTTGAAGTGTACCTATGATAAAAAATTATAGACCTCTACATGCTTTGTAAGTAGGAAAACCTGCAAAATCGGCAGTGTATCAAATACTACAGACCCTACAGCTTGTTCTCCCCACTGTACAGTGTTCTTAACTATGAAGTTGTTAATGTTCTCAGCTGGGGATGAGCATGCGCATCTTCAATATGTACCCATTGTTCCTCTTTAGTACATTTAACTATATATCACAAGTAAAAGCTCTTGGTGGTGAGTTGATACAATTCCAAGTCTGGAAGATGTAAAACTTTCCTTTTTATTCTATGAATTTTATTTGCCCAAATAAAGTCTTATGATCGAGTATACCTTTTTAAAAGAATGTCTTCAGTGGGGTAATTGGTAGTACTGAAAATAAACGGCCATTCTGAAGAGGCTTATTATTTTTCCTTCTCTTTTGTTGTTGTACATTTTAGCCCCTTTTTCTCCCCAATTTCGTTCTTGTCTCATCGCTGCAACTCCCCAACGGGCTCGGGAGAGGCGAAGGTCGAGTCATGCGTCCTCCGAAACATGACCCGCAAAACCGCGCTTCTTAACCCCCTCTCGCTTAACCCGGAAACCAGCCGCACCAATGTGTCGGAGGAAACACTGGTCAACTGATGACCTGCAGGCACCTGGCGCGCCACAAGGAGTCGCTAGAGAGCGATCAGCCAAGTAAAACCCACCCGGCCAAACCCCCCCCTAACCCAGACGACGCTGGGCCAAATGTGCGCTGTCCTATGGGACTCCCGGTCACGGCCAGTAATGACACAGCCTCGGATCGAACCCCAGGCTGTAGTGACACCGAACCACTGCGATGCAGTGCCTTAGACCACTGTGCCACTCAGGAGGCCTGAGGAGGTTTATTCTACCTGTAAGATTTATGGGAAGATTTTTCCATTTAATTAAAACTGCTTTCATAGGGTTGAGTCTAATTCTGATTAATATAGATTTTCATAGAAGCTTTTAAAATGGTCATTAATCACATTGTTGTTTCTAATTAACCCATATTAATCTTTTAAAATTATAACTGGTTTAGCATGTATTCATTTTGTGAGGTCTGTGAGATATTTCCCAGGTTTATTTGCCATTAAATAGTATGTTTTATTTGACTTTTATCTGTAGTTGTTGGCTCTCAAAAATAAAAGATCAAATTCCTGCTTAAGTTATAATTCCGAGAACACATACACTCGCATCCTTCATAGCGAGCTAGCGAGGGATAGAGAGAGAGGGAAGGGGCAGGTCAGCCACCAGACAGACAGACAGAACCGTGCACTAGGCCTATCTATCAGTATAGGCAGGTCAGCCACCAGACAGACAGTCAGAACCGTGCACTAGGCCTATCTATCAGTATAGGCAGGTCAGCCACCAGACAGAACCGTGCACTAGGCCTATCTATCAGTATAGGCAGGTCAGCCACCAGACAGAACCGTGCACTAGGCCTATCTATCAGTATAGGCAGGTCAGCCACCAGACAGACAGTCAGAACCGTGCACTAGGCCTATCTATCAGTATAGGCAGGTCAGCCACCAGACAGACAGTCAGAACCGTGCACTAGTCCTATCTATCAGTATAGGCAGGTCAGCCACCAGACAGACAGTCAGAACCGTGCACTAGGCCTATCTATCAGTATAGGCAGGTCAGCCACCAGACAGACAGTCAGAACCGTGCACTAGTCCTATCTATCAGTATAGGCAGGTCAGCCACCAGACAGACAGTCAGAACCGTGCACTAGGCCTATCTATCAGTATAGGCAGGTCAGCCACCAGGCAGACAGAACCGTGCACTAGGCCTATCTATCAGTATAGGCAGGTCAGCCACCAGACAGACAGTCAGAACCGTGCACTAGTCCTATCTATCAGTATAGGCAGGTCAGCCACCAGACAGACAGTCAGAACCGTGCACTAGGCCTATCTATCAGTATAGGCAGGTCAGCCACCAGACAGACAGTCAGAACCCTGCACTAGGCCTATCTATCAGTATAGGCAGGTCAGCCACCAGACAGACAGTCAGAACCGTGCACTAGGCCTATCTATCAGTATAGGCAGGTCAGCCACCAGACAGACAGTCAGAACCCTGCACTAGGCCTATCTATCAGTATAGGCAGGTCAGCCACCAGACAGACAGAACCCTGCACTAGGCCTATCTATCAGTATAGGCAGGTCAGCCACCAGACAGACAGTCAGAACCGTGCACTAGGCCTATCTATCAGTATAGGCAGGTCAGCCACCAGACAGAACCGTGCACTAGGCCTATCTATCAGTATAGGCAGGTCAGCCACCAGACAGTCAGACAGAACCGTGCACTAGGCCTATCTATCAGTATAGGCAGGTCAGCCACCAGACAGACAGTCAGAACCCTGCACTAGGCCTATCTATCAGTATAGGCAGGTCAGCCACCAGACAGACAGTCAGAACCCTGCACTAGGCCTATCTATCAGTATAGGCAGGTCAGCCACCAGACAGACAGAACCGTACACTAGGCCTATCTATCAGTATAGGCAGGTCAGCCACCAGACAGAACCGTGCACTAGGCCTATCTATCAGTATAGGCAGGTCAGCCACCAGACAGTCAGAACCCTGCACTAGGCCTATCTATCAGTATAGGCAGGTCAGCCACCAGACAGACAGTCAGAACCGTACACTAGGTCTATCTATCAGTATAGGCAGGTCAGCCACCAGACAGACAGTCAGAACCCTGCACTAGGCCTATCTATCAGTATAGGCAGGTCAGCCACCAGGCAGACAGAACCGTGCACTAGGCCTATCTATCAGTATAGGCAGGTCAGCCACCAGACAGACAGTCAGAACCGTGCACTAGTCCTATCTATCAGTATAGGCAGGTCAGCCACCAGACAGACAGTCAGAACCGTGCACTAGGCCTATCTATCAGTATAGGCAGGTCAGCCACCAGACAGACAGTCAGAACCCTGCACTAGGCCTATCTATCAGTATAGGCAGGTCAGCCACCAGACAGACAGAACCCTGCACTAGGCCTATCTATCAGTATAGGCAGGTCAGCCACCAGACAGACAGTCAGAACCGTGCACTAGGCCTATCTATCAGTATAGGCAGGTCAGCCACCAGACAGACAGAACCGTACACTAGGCCTATCTATCAGTATAGGCAGGTCAGCCACCAGACAGAACCGTGCACTAGGCCTATCTATCAGTATAGGCAGGTCAGCCACCAGACAGACAGTCAGAACCGTACACTAGGTCTATCTATCAGTATAGGCAGGTCAGCCACCAGACAGTCAGAATCGTGCACTAGGCCTATCTATCAGTATAGGCAGGTCAGCCACCAGACAGTCAGAACCGTGCACTAGGCCTATCTATCAGTATAGGCAGGTCAGCCACCAGACAGTCAGAACCGTGCACTAGGCCTATCTATCAGTATAGGCAGGTCAGCCACCAGACAGACAGTCAGAACCGTGGACTAGGCCTATCTATCAGTATAGGCAGGTCAGCCACCAGACAGACAGAACCGTGCACTAGGCCTATCTATCAGTATAGGCAGGTCAGCCACCAGACAGACAGTCAGAACCGTGCACTAGGCCTATCTATCAGTATAGGCAGGTCGGCCATCAGGCAGACAGAACCGTGCACTAGGCCTATCTATCAGTATAGGCAGGTCAGCCACCAGACAGACAGAACCCTGCACTAGGCCTATCTATCAGTATAGGCAGGTCAGCCACCAGACAGACAGAACCCTGCACTAGGCCTATCTATCAGTATAGGCAGGTCAGCCACCAGACAGACAGAACCCTGCACTAGGCCTATCTATCTTCAATCAAATGCTGTATCTCGCAATTTCTTGGCTTGCAATGTCTCGCAACTTCAGTAAAATAATAAAAATAATAATAGGCCATTTAGCAGACGCTTTTATCCAAAGCGACTTACAGTCATGTGTGCATACATTTTTACGTATGGGTGGTCCCGGGGATCGAACCCACTACCCTGGCGTTACAAGCGCCATGCTCTACCAATTGAGCTACAGGGGACCACGTAAAGCAGGGCCTATCCTCAATGAATAGGCTAGGATATTGAGATGAGCAAGATGCAACACTTCGCTCTCACACAGTCAGCGACGTTATCTGCGCATGTGCAAAGTTTCAAAGTTGAGCCTCGGTCCTCAACGCTCTTAGTTGTTGTGGAAATTGACCCACTATGCAGTTTATTTTCTGCATCTATGTTCCAAAACAACATTGTTTTTCGTTTAGGGATTTTTCTTAACGTTTAAATGTTCACACCCCCAGTGTGTGATCCTCTACCAATTCTAATGGGTTTATATAATACATTAGTCATACACTGGGTGTTTTGGTTGATCCAACTGCTGGGTGTTTTGGTTGATCCAACTGCTGGGTGTTTTGGTTGATCCAACTGCTGGGTGTTTTGGTTGATCCAACTGCTGGGTGTTTTGTTTGATCCAACTGCTGGGTGTTTTGGTTGATCCAACTGCTGGGTGTTTTGGTTGACCCAACTGCTGGGTGTTTTGGTTGACCCAACTGCAGGGTGTTTTGGTTGACCACTTAGTTGGGTTGTTTTCTTTAAAAAGAGCAGGGTTGGGTTGTTGATGCTGGGTTATTGTTGCTGGGTTATTGAAATATGACCCAGTGGGTCAGATCAGAAGACTGGAGGTGTAGTTTAGTAGGGGTGTGGCTTTCACATAGTTATTTTTAGCCACCCGTGAGAGTAAATGTCATTTCTGTTTATCTGTTATCATGTTAAGGTTTAACTTTGTATAAAAAATGTCAGCTTCAATGATGCTTACAGAGTGTATAAATTCCCTAAAAACCTATGCAAATCCCATTGTTGGGATAGATACCACCTTATTATAATGTGTAATAAATCATATTAATATTTTTAGAAGAATGTGTAAAATGCTATTTTGGTGGGGAGAAATTAAATATGCAGTATGTAAACTTAATATGATGAACAGGAATGTAATTTACTCTCATAAAATCTATCTGAAAGCTACACCTCCTAAAAATAACCTAAGGATTACATATAAAAGACCCAGCTGATAGGTCAACCCAGCATGAAAGTAAAAACTACCCAACTGATGGTTAAATTAACCCATGTTTAGGTAATCCCACTAACTGACTAAATCAAATCAAATCAAATTGTATTTGTCCAATACACGTGTTTAGCATATGTTATTGCGGGTGTAGCTCCTAGCTCCGACAGTGCAGTAATAACTAACAATTTCACAACATATACCCAATACACACAAATCTAGTAAGGAATGGAATTGAAGAATATATACATATATGGACAAGCAATGACAGAGCGGCATGGACTAAGATACAGTAGAATATTATAGAACAGAATACAGTATATACAGTGGGGGAAAAAAGTATTTAGTCAGGCACCAATTGTGCAAGTTCTCCCACTTAAAAAGATGAGAGAGGCCTGTAATTTTCATCATAGGTACACATCAACTATGACAGACAAATTGAGAAGAAAAAAATCCTGAAAATCACATTGTAGGATTTTTAATGAATTTATTTGCAAATTATGGTGGAAAATAAGTATTTGGTCACCTACAAACAAGCAAGATTTCTGGCTCTCACAGACCTGTAACTTCTTCTTTAAGAGGCTCCTCTGTCCTCCACTCGTTACCTGTATTAATGGCACCTGTTTGAACTTGTTATCAGTATAAAAGACACCTGTCCACAACCTCAAACAGTCACACTCCAAACTCCACTATGGCCAAGACCAAAGAGCTGTCAAAGGACACCAGAAACAAAATTGTAGACCTGCACCAGGCTGGGAAGACTGAATCTGCAATAGGTAAGCAGCTTGGTTTGAAGAAATCAACTGTGGGAGCAATTATTAGGAAATGGAAGACATACAAGACCTCTGATAATCTCCCTCGATCTGGGGCTCCACGCAAGATCTCACCCCGTGGGGTCAAAATGATCACAAGAACGGTGAGCAAAAATCCCAGAACCACACGGGGGGACCTAGTGAATGACCTGCAGAGAGCTGGGACCAAAGTAACAAAGCCTACCATCAGTAACACACTACGCCGCCAGGGACTCAAATCCTGCAGTGCCAGACGTGTCCCCCTGCTTAAGCCAGTACATGTCCAGGCCCTTCTGAAGTTTGCTAGAGTGCATTTGGATGATCCAGAAGAGGATTGGGAGAATGTCATATGGTCAGATGAAACCAAAATATAACTTTTTGGTAAAAACTCAACTCGTCGTGTTTGGAGGACAAAGAATGCTGAGTTGCATCCAAAGAACACCATACCTACTGTGAAGCATGGGGGTGGAAACATCATGCTTTGGGGCTGTTTTTCTGCAAAGGGACCAGGACGACTGATCCGTGTAAAGGAAAGAATGAATGGGGCCATGTATCGTGAGATTTTGAGTGAAAACCTCCTTCCATCAGCAAGGGCATTGAAGATGAAACGTGGCTGGGTATTTCAGCATGACAATGATCCCAAACACACCGCCCGGGCAACGAAGGAGTCGCTTCGTAAGAAGCATTTCAAGGTCCTGGAGTGGCCTAGCCAGTCTCCAGATCTCAACCCCATAGAAAATCTTTGGAGGGAGTTGAAAGTCCGTGTTGCCCAGCGCCTGCTCTAGAGGAGATCTGCATGGAGGAATGGGCCAAAATACCAGCAACAGTGTGTGAAAACCTTGTGAAGACTTACAGAAAACGTTTGACCTGTGTCATTGCCAACAAAGGGTATATAACAAAGTATTGAGAAACTTTTGTTATTGACCAAATACTTATTTTCCACCATAATTTGCAAATAAATTCATAAAAAATCCTACAATGTGATTTTCTGGATTTCTTTTCTCAATTTCTCTGTCATAGTTGACGTGTACCTATGATGAAAATTACAGGCCTCTCTCATCTTTTTAAGTGGGAGAACTTGCACAATTGGTGGCTGACTAAATACTTTTTTTCCCCACTGTACATATGAGATGAGTAGTGCAAGATATGTAAACATTATTAAAGTGACTAGTGTTCCATTTCTTAAAGTGGCCACCCTCCAATACACCTACAGCTCCCGATGTCGGACGTGTGCGCCCACTGAAGCAGTCGTGAGCGCGCCGCCTTGGGTACGTACATCCTCCCCGATGGACCTCCACCCGGATCGAGCTCCCGCTGTAGCGCTGCTCTGACCAGCCTATTGATTCCCCACGAAACTGGGGCAGCAATCAGGGCGTTGGGGACAATGGGGTCGTCCCTCTCTACCAGGTCCACGGGGTCGAACAGCCGGGAGAGCGCGTCAGGCTTGGTGTTCTTCGACCTAAGCTAGGCTAAGTTCTTGTGGTCCATAGGACAAATGGATGGGCGGCCCCCTCTAGACGATGTCTCCACTCCCCCAAGGCGAGCTTGATCGCTAGCAGCTCACGGTTCCCCACGTTGTAATTCCGCTCCGCCGGGGACAGCCGACGGGAGAAAAATGCGCAGTCTTACCATCCGTGAGGAACCGCTGGGACAGGTTTTCTCCCACCGCAACGTCTGGAGCATCCACCTCCACAATGAACGGCAGGGACGAATAAGGATGCCCGAAGGCCGGGGCCGATGTAAAGCGCCGCTTCAGCGCATCAAATGCATTCCCAGGCGAAGGAGTGTACGCTCGTCTGGGTGAGGGCTGTCAGGGGAGCGGCTAGGGAGCTAAGGGCTGCTCCGACCTCTGCCTATCCCCAAGCGCCCCTGGCCCCACATTTCAAATTAATCACCTATACATAATTAGCGAACCCTAAAAAACGTTGAAGTTGCTTGAGGGATGAGGGCTGGGGCCAATCCAGTAACGCACTGACCTTGGCTGGGTCCATCCGTAGGTCCCCCTGGGTGACGATGAACCCCAGGAAGGAGACGGTCTCTGTGTGGAACACACACTTCTCCACCTTGACGTAGAGCTGGTGACGGAGAAGGTGTTGGAGGACCTGCCGAACGTGCTGCTGGTGTTCACTCATGTCCTTTGAAAATATGAGGGTATCATCCAAATACACGAAGCGCGTCATTGACCAACGCCTGGAACACCGCAGGCGCGTTGGCTAGACCAAACGGCATGACTTGTTACTCATAATGCCCACTAGGTGTATTAAAATGCCGCCTTCCACTCATCCCCCTCCCGAATCCTCACCAGGTTGTAGGCATTACGTAAGTCCAGCTTGGTGAAGACCCGGGCTCCCTGCAACGACTCGAAACCGTCGTCATCAGTGGGAGTGGGTAGCGGTTCTTAACCGTGATGTCGTTGAGTGCCCGGTAATCAATGCACGGCCGCTGCCCACCGTCCTTTTTCACCACTAAGAAGAAGTCCGCACCCGCGGGTGAGGTGGAGGGACGGATGTGACCCTCGACGAATGCCTCGTCGATATACTCCCGCATGGCCAGCGTCTCCGGCCGGGACAAGGAAAACATTCGCCCTCGTGTGGGCATGGCGCCCGGCAGGAGATTGATAGAACGGTCGTATGGCCTATGAGGAGGTAGGCCCTTGGCACGCCTCTTACTAAACACCTCCCCCAGATCCCAATACTCTCGGGGAACGCCTGCCAGGTCTGGGCCGGTGACGGAGTCTGTAGCCGCTGTCCTCCCGGTGGCAACCGTCGCTAGGGCGGTAGACGGTGTCGGAGTGCAGGACCTGGGAAAGAGGTGAGGACTAGTAGGTGGTCTGGGACGGTGGTTTGGGCTGATGAGTGGTCAATGGAGACCGGAACAGGACGGGGGGCGGCACCTCCCTCCAGGATGAGCTGCCCCGTGGACCAGTCTATCCGGGGTTTGTGGGCGACAAGCCAGACAATGAAAAACTGGATATCCATATCCCATAGCCCGTACGGGAACCGGCCGTCCAGGCTCATGACCAGAACCGTCTCGGAGAGGGAAAGTAACGGAACATTTACATTTACATAATTTAGCAGACACTCTTATCCAGAGCGACTTACAAGTTGGTGCATTCAACTTATGATAGCCAGTGGGACAACCACCACTGGGAGAGGGGGGGTGTAGAAGGATTACTGTTAGACTATTCCAGTTATTCCTTAAAGAGGTAGGGTTTCAAGTGTCTCCGGAAGGTGGTCAGTGACTCCGCTGTCCTGGCGTCGTGGGGGAGCTTGTTCCACCATTGGGGTGCCAGAGCAGCGAATAGCTTTGACTAGGCTGAGCGGGAACTGTGCTTCCGTAGAGGTAGGGGGGCTAGCAGGCCAGAGGTGGATGAACGTAGTGCCCTCGTTTGGGTGTAGGGTCTGATCAGAGCCTGAAGGTAAGGAGGTGCTGTTCCCCTCACAGCTCCGTAGGCAAGCACCATGGTCTTGTAGTAGATGCGAGCCTCAACTGGAAGCCAGTGGAGTGTGTGGAGGAGCGGGGTGACATGAGAGAACTTGGGAAGGTTGAACACCAGACGGGCTGCAGCGTTTTGGATCAGTTGTAGGGGTTTAATGGCACAGGTAGGTAGCCCAGCCAACAGCGAGTTGCAGTAATCCAGACGGGAGATGACAAGTGCCTGGATTAGGACCTGTGCCGCTTCCTGTGTAAGGCAGGGTCGTACTCTGCGAATGTTGTAGAGCATGAACCTACAGGATCGGGTCACCGCTTTGATGTTAGCGGAGAACGACAGGGTGTTGTCCAGGGTCACGCCAAGGTTCTTTGCACTCTGGGAGGAGGACACAATGGAGTTGTCAACAGTGATGGCGAGATCACGGAGCGGGCAGTCCTTCCCCGGGAGGACTGCTCCGTCTTGCTGAGGTTCAGCTTGCGGTGGTGATCTGACATCCACCTTTGGGCCAGCCTCGCGTCCATAAGGTTTCCCGCGGCCCCAGAATCCACCAGTGCATGCATCCGACGCACAGCGCAGGCCCACTGAACCCTGACGGGACGAAAAGGCCGGGAGTCTCTGGAGTTGGGGTTTTGGTTCCGGCTCGCTAGTCCCGTCCCGATACTAGCGAGCCCTCCCATTTCCTGGCTTCTCCGGGCATGATTCGCAGTGGTGACCTGTCTGGCTGCAGTACAGACAACGTCCCTGGCACAGACGCCTCTGCCTCTCCATCCTGTAAAGCCTCTGGGCACTCTCACGACGCCGATTGTCTACCCGCACCGAGAGGTCGACGAGGCCGTCCAGTCGCTCAGGCAGCTCCCTGAAGGAGAGTTCGTCCTTCATCCCCTCTGATAGGTCCTCCACCCATCCTGCCTCTCGAGCCCGGGTCCGGAACTCCACGGAGTAGTCCGCCACCAAACGGTCACCTTGCCGACAGACTGTGAACCGCCTCCCACCCGAGAGGTGTTTGGCTCTCCCACTCTGCGGTAGCCCAGGAAAGGGCCCGACCCATCGGGAAGGAGGAGGGTTGTAGGCTGAATATCATGGAAAATTGGGTGAGGAATTCCCTTCAGCCCTCTGGACGTCCGTCATACCTCTCCGGAGGTGGTAGGCGGAGTTCCCGCGATGTTGCAGGCGAGACTGGAGACGCTGCTGCCACGGCTTCCGCTCTGCCAGCTGCCGGTGCTGGTCGGGTGTCCACCCGGCTCTGCACGGCGATCGTCAGCTGGCGGAGATTCTCCATGATCTGCTGCAGGCTGCGGTCGTGTTGGTTCAGCATGGCTCCCTGCGTTGCCAATGCGCTATGATACTGTGCTGCCTTCGCTGGGTCCATAGTGGCTCATTTTTCTGTAAGGGTTGGTGTGAGGTGTAAACCAGGTGCGGTGCAGGTTAGACAGTAGGCAGTAGGCAGAGATGGTGAAAAAAGGAACTTTACTGATGGTCCCGAAGCCAGGATACAAAATAACGGTCTTTACACGAAAAAGAAAGGCAGAGCAAATAAAACAAAACAAAAAACAGGCAGACAGACAAAAATATGAAATACTAACTGTGACTGAAATAATAAATAAACAGGGAGAACACTTCTCACGTACCTGTCCATACGTCCCGTGATCAGACACTGATTAGTACTGCTTGGCTTAGTGAAACTAGCAGAGAAAACTGAGCAAGGGAACACAGGGAAGTGAGGGCATAAATACACAGGTGAACCGATAGACACAGGTGACACCAATAGGAAGATGATTAGTCCCAACTGTGAGTGAGGAGGTGCCTAAGGATGACACCTAGTGGGTCGCTCCGGAACTAGGAACCCCTCCTGTATCAAAGGAGATATGCATATTTCAAATGATTTATATTTTAGTCATTTAGCAGATGCTCTTATCCAGAGCGACTTACAGTGAGTGCATACATTATTTATTTTTTTCATACTGGCCCCCCGTGGAAATCAAACCCACAACCCTGGCGTTGCAAACCCACATCCCTGCCGGCCATTCCATCCCCTACCCTGGACGACGCTGGGCCAATTGTGTGCCACCCCATGGGTCTCCCGGTCGCGGCCGGCTACGACAGAGCCTGGATTCGAACCAGGATCTCTAGTGGCACAGCTAGCACTGCGATGCAGTGCCTTAGACCACTGCGCCACTCGGGAGGATTTGCCACATATATAAAGTGCTCTGCACGTCATCGTCGTTAACAGTTGGAAAAATGGCAGAGAGTGAGACAGGAAAGCGCGACATCAGCGAAGTCCAGTATGGCAATACTTTGAGAATTTAAATGACAAGGTTGTGACATTTAGCTACGGTGGCAGTACAGGTGCAATGCTGAATGGGAGGCACCATGTTGCCATGCCAACCCGTTGCTGGCAGCAGTGCGATAAGAGACAGAGTGAGAAAATCACAGCGCTGATTACAGATATGATTGCAGTTGATATGCAGCCATTGTCAATGGTAGAGGATGTCAGCTTCAATGCCTTAATGGCATATCTAGAACCAGACTTCAAGATGCCATTTTGAAAAACTGGAAGGAGAAAGCGTGAGCTCTCGAACACCATACGTGGCGTTAAGTTAACAACAGATTGTTGGACGTCTATGAACACGCTGTCATACATTTACATTTTAGTCATTTAGCAGACGCTCTTATCCAGAGCGACTTACAGGAGCAATTAGGGTTAAGTGCCTTGCTCAAGGGCACATCGACAGATTTTTCACCTAGTCAGCTCAGGGATTAGAACCAGCGACCTTTCAGTTACTGGCACAACACTCTTAACCACTAAGCATCACTGCAACGAGGCATCACATTGATAAGAAGTCCCATGGAATAAATAATAATAATAATGTGAACTGAGAACACACAGCCTAAAACAACATTTATACCATCGTTGCTGAGTGGGTGGGGGACAGCAGTAAGGTAGGTAGCCAGGGCTGCGCTAGCTTGAACTGCACTGCCCCCTAGCGGTCATACGCAGGACTATATCTGAATTGTGAATTCACTTCATTTTATGATTTAGTTTGTATCGTTTAAATGGAGAAAAAAAATGGCTGTTCAAATTTTAAGAACAATTTTAGATTTGTCACATCCCTAGACAGAAGAGGAGGAGAAGAGAGAGGCTCTCTGGGAAGATGGGGTTAGGTCTACATCAGTAAATGTAAGTATTATATTGGGGCGGCAGGTAGCTTAGTGGTAAAGAGCGTTGTGCCAGTAACCGAAAGGTCGCTGGTTCTAATCCCAGAGCTGACTAGGTGAAAAATCTGTTGATGTGCCCTTGAGCAAGGCACTTAACCCTAATTGCTCCTGTAAGTCACTTTGAATAAGAGCGTATGTAAAAATGTACAAGACAGGACCTTGCACCAAGCCCTGGGCCTTTAGATCACAATGACAAAGAAACAAACAAACTGGTTCTGTTTTTATTTAACCATGAAAGACCCTTCACGTTAGAAACCTCCTGGCTTTGAGAAGAAACAAAAGATAGCTTAAGTCCAGTCTGCCTTTACTGTTCTATCTGTCAAGCAACTTAAAATACATGTTTTCATTAGTCAGTTGCAGGAGAGAGGGACATGTTTTAGTGTTGGTTTTCTGGTCAGGCGTAGTGTGTGTGTCTGTCTGTGTGTAGTGGGTCTGAAGCAGTTGAGGTGAATGGCCTTTTTTTCCTTTTTTTTTACAATTTAGCAGACGCTCTTACTCAGAGCGACTTACAGTAGTGAGTGCATACATTTTTATACTTTTGTACTGGTCCCCCGTAGGAATTGAACCCACAACCCTGGCGTAGCAAACACCATGCTCTACCAATTTGCTAGTAACTGATGAAATTCATATTCTGAGAATCTCTGAAACTCACTTACTTTTGATGATAGTGGTAGCAATGCAAGGTTATAACATTTACAGAAAATACAGAAATGCCAACGGGGGTGGTGTTGCGGTCTATATTTCAGAACCATATTCCTGTAAAGATTAGAGAGGATCTCCTGTTAAATATTGTTGAAGTAATATGGCTACAGGTTCACCTGCCTTACCTAAAGCCCATTCTGGTTGGAAGCTGCTATAGACCACCAAGTGCTAACAGTCATATCTGGATAACATGTGTGAAATGCTTGATAATGTATGTGATATATTTTCTGGGTGATTTACACTACCGGTTAAAAGTTTGGACACACCTACTCATTCAAGGTTTTTCTTATTTTTTAAAACTATTTTCTACATTGTAGAATAATAGTGAAGACATCAAAACTATGAAATAACACATATGGAATCATGTAGTAACCAAAAAACTGTTAATTGAAAATATATGTTATATTTGAGATTCTTCAAATAGCCACCCTTTGCCTTGATAACAGCTTTGCACACTCTTGGCATTCTCTCAACCAGTTTCATTAAAAATTGTATGGTTGAGAGGGATGAGGCAAAAGAGATGGCAAATAGGTCTGGCTGTACAACCGATTGGCAAACGTACTGCAATTTGAGAAATCATGTGACTAAACTGAATAAAAAGAAGAAACTACACTGTGAAAAAAGGATAAATTACATAAAGAATGATAGTAAAAAGCTTTGGAGCACCTTAAATGAAATTTTGGGCAAAAAGGCAAACTCCGCTCCATCATTCATTGAATCAGAAGGCTCATTCATCACAAAACCCACTGATAATGCCAACTACTTTGTTTTTTTCATTGGCAAGATTAGCAAACTTAGGCATGACATGCCAGCAACAAACGCTGACACTACACATCCAAGTATATCTGACCAATCAGCCTGTTACCAACCCTTAGTAAACTATTGGAAAAAATTGTGTTTGACCAGATGCAATGATATTTTACTGTAAACAAATTGACAACAGACTTTGAGCACGCTTATAAGGAAGGACATTCAACAAGCACAGCACTGAAACAAATGACTGATGATTGGCTGAGAGAAACTGATGATAAAAATATTGTGGGGGCTGTTTTGTTAGACTTCAGTGCGGCTTTTGACATTATCGATCAATGTCTGTTGCTGGAAAAACATATGTGTTATGGCTTTACACCCACTGCTATATTGTAGATAAAGAGTTACCTGTCTAACAGAACACAGAGGGTGTTCTTTAATGGAAGACTCTCCAACATAATCCAGGTAGAATCAGGAATTCCCCAGGGCAGCTGTCTAGGCCCCTTGTTTTTTCAATCTTTACTAACGACATGCCACTGGCTTTGAGTAAAGCCAGTGTGTCTATGTATGTGGATGACTCAACACTATACACATCAGATACCACAGCAACTGAAATGACAGCAACACTTAACAAAGAGCTGCAGTTAGTTTCAGAATGGGTGGCAAGGAATAAGTTAAACAGAAATATTTCAAAAACTAAAAGCATTGTATTTGGGACAAATGATTCACTAAACCCTAAACCTCAACTAAATCTCGTAATGAATAATGTGGAAATTGAGCAAGTTGAGGAGACTAAACTGCTTGGAGTAACCCTGGATTGTAAACTGTCATGGTCAAAACATACTGATACAACAGTAGCTAGGATGGGGAGAAGTCTGTCCATAATAAAGCGCTGCTCAGCCTTCTTAACAGCACTATCAACAAGGCAGGTCCTATCAGTAGCTAGGATGGGGAGAAGTCTGTCCATAATAAAGCGCTGCTCTACCTTCTTAACTATTCTCTAGTCTCACCATCCCTCAACCATCTTATCTTTCCTCCCCATCCCTCTGTTTTCCCCTTTCTACAAGTCATCCCTAGTATCCAGACAATCTTAAAATAGGCTGACAGAGGGAGACCTTAGGCTGACAGAGGGAGACCTTAGGCTAACAGAGCGAGACCTTAGGCTAACAGACCGAGACCTTAGGCTGACAGTGAGACCTTGGGCTGACAGTGAGACCTTGGGCTGACAGTGAGACCTTGGGCTGACAGAGGGAGACCTTAGGCTGACAGAGCGAGACCTTAGGCTAACAGAGGGAGACCTTAGGCTAACAGAGGGAGACCGTAGGCTGACAGAGAGATACCTTAGGCTAACAGAGGGAGACCGTAGGCTTACAGAGGGAGACCTTAGGCTAACAGAGCGAGACCGTAGGTTGACAGTGAGACCTTGGGCTGACAGAGGGAGACCTTAGGCTGACAGAGTGAGACCTTAGGCTAACAGAGCGAGACCTTAGGCTGACAGAGAGAGACCTTAGGCTGACAGAGGGAGACCTTAGGCTGACAGTGAGACCTTGGGCTGACAGAGAGAGACCTTAGGCTGACAGAGAGAGACCTTAGGCTGACAGAGAGAGACCTTAGGCTAACAGAGGGAGACCTTAGGCTAACAGAGCGAGACCTTAGGCTGACAGTGAGACCTTGGGCTGACAGTGAGACCTTGGGCTGACAGAGGGAGACCTTGGGCTGACAGAGGGAGACCTTGGGCTGACAGAGGGAGACCTTAGGCTAACAGAGGGAGACCTTAGGCTAACAGAGGGAGACCGTAGGCTGACAGAGAGATACCTTAGGCTAACAGAGGGAGACCGTAGGCTTACAGAGGGAGACCGTAGGTTGACAGTGAGACCTTGGGCTGACAGAGGGAGACCTTAGGCTGACAGAGTGAGACCTTAGGCTAACAGAGCGAGACCTTAGGCTGACAGAGCGAGACCTTAGGCTGACAGAGCGAGACCTTAGGCTGACAGTGAGACCTTGGGCTGACAGAGGGAGACCTTGGGCTGACAGAGGGAGACCTTAGGCTGACAGAGAGAGACCTTAGGCTAACAGAGGGAGACCTTAGGCTAACAGAGCGAGACCGTAGGCTGACAGTGAGACCTTGGGCTGACAGAGTGAGACCTTAGGCTGACAGAGAGACCTTAGGCTGACAGTGAGACCTTGGGCTGACAGAGGGAGACCTTGGGCTGACAGAGGGAGACCTTGGGCTGACAGAGGGAGACCTTAGGCTAACAGAGGGAGACCTTAGGCTAACAGAGGGAGACCTTAGGCTAACAGAGGGAGACCGTAGGCTGACAGTGAGAGACCTTAGGCTGACAGAGACCTTAGGCTAACAGAGAGATAACTTAGGCTGACAGAGAGAGACATTAGGCTAACAGAGAGAGACCTTAGGCTAACAGAGCGAGACCTTAGGCTGACAGTGAGACCTTGGGCTGACAGTGAGACCTTGGGCTGACAGTGAGACCTTGGGCTAACAGAGCGAGACCTTAGGCTGACAGTGAGACCTTGGGCTGAGAGTGAGACCTTGGGCTGACAGTGAGACCTTGGGCTGACAGAGGGAGACCTTAGGCTGACAGAGGGAGACCTTGGGCTAACAGAGGGAGACCTTAGGCTAACAGAGGGAGACCGTAGGCTGACAGAGAGATACCTTAGGCTAACAGAGGGAGACCGTAGGCTGACAGAGAGATACCTTAAGCTAACAGAGCGAGACCGTAGGTTGACAGTGAGACCTTGGGCTGACAGAGGGAGACCTTAGGCTGACAGAGGGAGACCTTAGGCTAACAGAGCGAGACCTTAGGCTAACAGAGCGAGACCTTAGGCTGACAGTGAGACCTTGGGCTGACAGTGAGACCTTGGGCTGACAGTGAGACCTTGGGCTGACAGAGGGAGACCTTGGGCTGACAGAGGGAGACCTTGGGCTGACAGAGGGAGACCTTGGGCTGACAGAGGGAGACCTTGGGCTGACAGAGGGAGACCTTAGGCTGACAGAGAGAGACCTTAGGCTAACAGAGGGAGACCTTAGGCTAACAGAGCGAGACCGTAGGCTGACAGTGAGACCTTGGGCTGACAGAGTGAGACCTTAGGCTGACAGAGAGACCTTAGGCTGACAGTGAGACCTTGGGCTGACAGAGGGAGACCTTGGGCTGACAGAGGGAGACCTTAGGCTAACAGAGGGAGACCTTAGGCTAACAGAGGGAGACCGTAGGCTGACAGTGAGAGACCTTAGGCTGACAGAGACCTTAGGCTAACAGAGAGATAACTTAGGCTGACAGAGAGAGACATTAGGCTAACAGAGAGAGACCTTAGGCTAAGAGAGAGAGACCGTAGGCTGACAGTGAGAGACCTTAGGCTAACAGAGAGAGACCGTAGGCTGACAGTGAGAGACCTTAGGCTGACAGAGAGAGACCTTAGGCTAACAGAGAGAGACCTTAGGCTAACAGAGAGAGACCTTAGGCTGACAGTGAGAGACCTTAGGCTGATAGAGACCTTAGGCTGACAGAGAGAGACCTTATGCTAACAGAGTGAGACCTTAGGCTGACAGAGGAAGACCTTAGGCTGACAGGGAGACCTTGGGCTGACAGAGGGAGACCTTGGGCTAACAGAGGGAGACCTTGGGCTAACAGAGGGAGACCGTAGGCTGACAGTGAGAGACCTTAGGCTGACAGAGGGAGACCTTAGGCTAACAGAGAGATAACTTAGGCTGACAGAGAGAGACCTTAGGCTAACAGAGACAGACCTTAGGCTAACAGAGAGAGACCGTAGGCTGACAGTGGGAGACCTTAGGCTAACAGAGAGAGACCGTAGGCTGACAGTGAGAGACCTTAGGCTGACAGAGAGAGACCTTAGGCTAACAGAGAGAGACCATAAGCTGACAGTGAGAGACCTTAGGCTAACAGAGAGAGACCGTAGGCTGACAGTGGGAGACCTTAGGCTAACAGAGAGAGACCGTAGGCTGACAGTGAGAGACCTTAGGCTGACAGAGAGAGACCTTAGGCTAACAGAGAGAGACCATAAGCTGACAGTGAGAGACCTTAGGCTAACAGAGAGATACCTTAAGCTAACAGAGCGAGACCGTAGGTTGACAGTGAGACCTTGGGCTGACAGAGGGAGACCTTAGGCTGACAGAGGGAGACCTTAGGCTAACAGAGCGAGACCTTAGGCCAGTCCTTCTCAAATAGTGGGGCGCGCCCCCCTGGGGGGGCTCGGAGCGATGCCAGGGGGCGGCGCGTGTGACCCCGGGGAACATGCTTTTGTTTTGCCGCAGGGAGTAGGTTTTTTTTGCACGGAACAAGAGCACACAGCACAGAGCAGGAGATATGAAGTGCAGATAACAAACCCTTAAGAGACACCATGGGAAAATATTTAACAGGGATGAAAAGAAAGGCGGAGAGAGATGGAGATGAGACAAACGTACGTCTCCCGAAAGCTAAGACAAGGAAATATGACGAAGCGTATGTAGCGCTTGGCTTCACTGCAACTACGGTGGGAGACGAGGAAAGACCGGTATGTTTACTGTGTCTAAAAATGTTGGCAGCGGACAGCATGAAGCCAAATAAATTAAGGCGTCACTTAAAGACATTACACCCCAATCACCAGACCACTAAAAACAAGAGTCTTCTCTGCTATCTGTGAGGAGATGGGAGCTGAACATGAAGCTGTGCTGTTTCACAGTGAAGCAAGGTGGCTGTCACGAGGAAAAGTCTTGTCCCGAGTTTTTGAGCTCAGAGAGCAGTTAAGAATGTTTTCGGAGCAGGAGCACAAGTATGACCTCGCAGAAAAATTTAGTGATGAGAACTTCCTGGCAAAACTGGCCTACCCGAGTGACATATTTGGAAAGCTAAATGAACTAAATCTACAGCTTCAAGGGAAAGATAAACACCTCAGGTCACAGACAAGATCAGCTCTTTCACTCGAACGCTTGCAATGTGGGATGGGCGACTTGATGAAGGAAATACTGATTCATTCGAGAACCTGCATGAATTTGTTGACACTACTGACTATGATGCCACCTCAGTGATTCCATATATTAAGGAGCATATTTCATCACTGATGGGATTCTTTAAAAAGTACTTCCCTGAAAACAGTTCCCAATATGACTGGGTGAGAGATCCTTTCAATGCACCAGCTCCAACTGGTTTCAGCTCTGCAGAGGAGGACCAGTTCATTGATACAGTGAGGGAAAAAAGTATTTGATTCCCTGCTGATTTTGTACGTTTGCCCACTGACAAAGACATGATCAGTCTATAATTTTAAGGGTAGGTTTATTTGAATAGTGAGAGACAGAATAACAACAAAAAAATCCAGAAAAACGTATGTCAAAAATGTTATGAATTCATTTACATTTTAATGAGGGAAATAAGTATTTGACCCCTCTGCAAAACATGACTTAGTACTTGGTGGCAAAACCCTTGTTGGCAATCACAGAGGTCAGACATTTCTTGTAGTTGGCCACCAGGTTTGCACACATCTCAGGAGGGATTTTGTCCCACTCCTCTTTGCAGATCTTCTCCAAGTCATTAAGGTTTCGAGCCTGACGTTTGGCAACTCGAACCTTCAGCTCCCTCCACAGATTTTCTATGTGATTAAGGTCTGGAGACTGGCTAGGCCACTCCAGGACCTTAATGTTCTTCTTCTTGAGCCACTCCTTTGTTGCCTTGGCCGTGTGTTTTGGGTCATTGTCATGCTGGAATACCCATCCACGACCCATTTTCAATGCCCTGGCTGAGGGAAGGAGGTTCTCACCGAAGATTTGATGGTACATGGCCCCGTCCATCGTCCCTTTGATGCAGTGAAGTTGTCCTGTCCCCTTAGCAGAAAAACACCACCAAAGCATAATGTTTCCACCTCCATGTTTGACGGTAGGGATGGTGTTCTTGGGGTCATAGGCAGCATTCCTCCTCCTCCAAACACGGCGAGTTGAGTTGATGCCAAAGAGCTCCATTTTGGTCTCATCTGACCACAACATTTTCACCCAGTTCTCCTCTGAATCATTCAGATGTTCATTGGCAAACTTCAGACGGGCCTGTATATGTGCTTTCTTGAGCAGGGGGACCTTGCGGGCACTGCAGGATTTCAGTCCTTCACGGCGTAGTGTGTTACCAATTGTTTTCTTGGTGACTATGGTCCCAGCTGCCTTGAGATCATTGACAAGATCCTCACGTGTAGTTCTGGGCTGATTCCTCACCGTTCTCATGATCATTGCAACTCCACGAGGTGAGATCTTGCATGGAGCCCCAGGCCAAGGGAGATTGACAGTTATTTTGTGTTTCTTCCATTTGCGAATAATCGCACCAACTGTTGTCACCTGTCACGATCGTCAGGGAGAGACCAAGGCGCAGCGTGATGAACGAACATGGTAAACTTTATTATCTTTAGTGATAATCGACACAATAAACAAAACAAGAAACGACTCGTGAAGTCCACGGTAACAAAGACCGAACACGGAACAAGAACCCACAAACACAAAGGGAAAATAGACAGTATAAATATGGCTCCCAATCAGAGACAACCAACGACAGCTGACACTCGTTGCCTCTGATTGGGAGTCACTCTAGCCAACATAGAAATAAACACAACAGAATTACCAACATAGAAATAAACACATAGAATGAACACACCCTGGCTCAACATATAGAGTCCCAGAGCCAGGGTGTGACAGTACCCCCCCCCTAAAGGCGCGGACTGCGACCGCGCCTCAACCTGAACAAAACAGGGGAGGGCTGGGCGGGCATACCTCCTCGGCGGCGGTTCTGGCTCCGGCCTTGACCACCACCCTCCAATAAACCCCCCATAGCGCCCCTGGTCCAGTCTGGCCCCGCCGGCTGGAGCTGAACTGGACTTAGCAGGAGCGGTTAGCTTCAGCTCCATAGTGGAGCAGTTGACCGGTACCTTACCAGGCACCGGTGACCCAGGCACGGGTTGTGCTGGACTGACGACGCGCACCCCTGGCTTGGTGCGTGGAGGAGGAACGGGCCTTACCAGGCTGACGACGCGCACCCCTGGCTTGGTGCGTGGAGGAGGAACGGGCCTTACCAGGCTGACGACTCGCACCCCTGGCTTAGTGCGTGGAGGAGGAACGGGCCTTACCAGGCTGACGACTCGCACCCCTGGCTTAGTGCGTGGAGGAGGAACGGGCCTTACCAGGCTGATGACTCGCACCCCTGGCTTAGTGCGAGTAGCAGGAACAGGCCTTACCAGGCTGACGTCTCGCACCCCTGGCTTAGTGCGAGTAGCAGGAACAGGCCGGGCCGGGCTGGCGACGTGCACCGTAGACTTGGTGCGAGTGGCAGGAACAGGCCGGGCCGGGCTGGCGACGCGCACCGTAGACTTGGTGCGAGTGGCAGGAACAGGCCGGGCCGGGCTGGCGACGCACACCGTAGGCTTGGTGCGTGGAGCAGGGACAGGCCGGACTGGGCTGGCGACGCACACCGTAGGCTTGGTGCGTAGAGCAGGGACAGACCGGACTGGGCTGGCGACGCACACCGTAGGCTTGGTGCGTAGAGCAGGGACAGGCCGGGCTGGGCTGGCGACGCACACCGTAGACTTGGTGCGTGGAGCAGGGACAGGCCGGACCGGGCTGGCGACGCACACCGTAGGCTTGGTGCGTGGAGCAGGGACAGGCCGAACCGGGCTGTGGAGACGGATAGGAGACCTGGAGTGAAGAGCGGCCACAACCCGTCCTGGCTGAATGCCTACCCTCACACACTCTGTGTGAGGCATCCGCACAGGACGTACAGGGCGGTGTATCCGTAACCTGGTGGCCTTCTGAATCCGCCCCTTTTCTGCCTCCGTCAGCCCCGTCGTCCATGCCGTGTGCCCCCCCCTAAAAATTTTCTGGGGTTGCCTCTCGCCTGTCCGACGTTGACCCGTTTGGCGCCGCTGCTCCTCTCTACGGCGCGCCTCCACCGTCTCTTCTCCCGGCGCTTCCTCCCATGTCCAGCCCAAGAGCTGCCCCTGGACACGCTGCTTGGTCGTTGCATGGTGGGTTCTTCTGTCACGATCGTCAGGGAGAGACCAAGGCGCAGCGTGATGAACGAACATGGTAAACTTTATTATCTTTAGTGATAATCGACACAATAAACAAAACAAGAAACGACTCGTGAAGTCTACGGTAACAAAGACCGAACACGGAACAAGAACCCACAAACACAAAGGGAAAATAGACAGTATAAATATGGCTCCCAATCAGAGACAACCAACGACAGCTGACACTCGTTGCCTCTGATTGGGAGTCACTCTAGCCAACATAGAAATAAACACAACAGAATTACCAACATAGAAATAAACACATAGAATGAACACACCCTGGCTCAACATATAGAGTCCCAGAGCCAGGGTGTGACATCACCTTCTCACCGAGCTGCTTGGCAATGGTCTTGTAGCCCATTCCTGCCTTGTGTAGGTCTACAATCTTGTCCCTGACATCCTTGGAGAGCTCCTTGGTCTTGGCCATGGTGGAGAGTTTGGAATCTGATTGATTGATTGCTTCTGTGGACAGGTGTCTTTTATACATGTAACAAGCTGAGATTAGGAGCACTCCCTTTAAGAGTGTGCTCCTAATCTCAGCTCAATACCTGTATAAAAGACACCTGGGAGCCAGAAATCTTTCTGATTGAGAGGGGGTCAAATAGTTATTTCCCTCATTAAAATGTAAATCAATTTATAACATTTTTGACATGCGTTTTTCTGGATTTTTCTGTTGTTATTCTGTCTCTCACTGTTCAAATAAACCTACCATTAAAATTATAGACTGATCATTTCTTTGTCAGTGGGCAAACGTACAAAATCAGCAGGGGATCAAATACTTTTTTCCCTCACTGTATGACGTCTGACTTCACATTGAGACTGAGGTTCACATCACAGACTGAGTGAATTCTGGCTGAGTGTAGAGAGGCAGTATCCACTCTTAGGGCAGAGGGCCATGGGCATTCTTCTTCCTTTTGCAACATCTTATCTTTGTGAGACTGGCTTCTCTGCTGTTGCTGCACTGAAGACCAAGTACAGGTCCCAGCTAAACATTGAGCAGGAGCTGATAGTTTCAGTATCATGCTTGGCCCCGTGTAGCTCAGTTGGTAGAGCATGGCGCTTGCAACGCCAGGGTTGTGGGTTCGTTTCCCACGGGGGGCCAGTATGAAAATGTATGCACTCGCTAACTGTAAGTCGCTCTGGATAAGAGCGTCTGCTAAATGACTAAAATGTTAAATGTAAATGTAATGCTTCAAACCCCGCTTCGAAAAGCTGTGCACTGCAAAATGTGCTCATTGTAGCCATTAATCCTGAGTTCCTCAATTTTATAAAAAAATCAGCACAAATTGTTTTATTCATTTTTGTTTTATAGGTCAGTGTTTCATATATTGTGCTCCTGAGTTAATGTTGCTGATCAATTTGAATGTATTATTATTTATTGATTATATTTAATTTTGTTTTTCAGTATCAAATGGTCAAAAAATGTTTACAGTTTAAATAAGGTTTGAATTTTTTATTTTATTTCAGGCAAATTGATGAACTTTAATTATTTTCTGTTACAGACTAAAAACAATGTTAATAAAGTTATTCTTTGTTGTAAGTTGATCTATATTACTTTATTTTTTATTTTTTTGTTTTCTTTAATGTTAATAAGGATACAATGTTATGCAGAGGTGTACTTATAACAATTTTATAGACAAATTATACTATTTACAGTCGCGGCGGAGAGTTGGGGGGCGCGAAATGTTTACTTCTTCCTAGGGGGGGCGTAACAGAAAATAATTGAGAAGCACTGCCTTAGGCTGACAGTGAGACCTTGGGCTGACAGAGAGATAACTTAGGCTAACAGAGACCTTAGGCTAACAGAGGGAGACCGTAGGCTAACAGAGGGAGACCGTAGGCTGACAGTGAGAGACCTTAGGCTGACAGGGAGACCTTAGGCTAACAGAGAGATAACTTAGGCTAACAGAGACCTTAGGCTAACAGAGAGAGACCTTAGGCTAACAGAGAGAGACCTTAGGCTAACAGAGAGAGACCTTAGGCTGATAGTGAGAGACCTTAGGCTGATAGAAACATAAGGCTGACAGAGAGAGACCTTAGGCTGACAGTGAGACCTTGGGCTGACAGAGGGAGACCTTAGGCTGACAGAGAGAGACCTTAGGCTAACAGAGGGAGACCATAGGCTGACAGTGAGAGACCTTCGGCTAACAGAGAGAGACCTTAGGCTAACAGAGAGAGACCTTAGGCTAACAGAGAGAGACCTTAGGCTGACAGAGACATAAGGCTGACAGAGAGAGACCTTAGGCTGACAGAGAGTGACCTTAGGCTGACAGAGCGTGACCTTAGGCTGACAGAGGGTGACCTTAGGCTGACAGAGGGTGACCTTAGGCTGACAGAAGGTGACCTTAGGCTGACAGAGGGTGACCTTAGGCTGACAGAGGGTGACCTTAGGCTAACAGAGAGTGACCTTAGGCTAACAGAGAGAGACCTTATGCTGATAGAGGAGTCCTCACTGGAGGAGGATTGGCGAGAGAGAGAGAAGGACTGGAGCAGTCTGAGAGAGGAGGCCACCACGTTACGGTGGCTGTTAGCTCAGAGGGAGCAGGAGTTATCCGTTCAGAGGGAGGCGCTACAGGCGGCTCAAAGGGAGAAGGAAGTAGTGGAGGTACGGAGAGAGGAGCTGGTCAGGCAACAGAAGGAGCGTGTTTTCTTTGAGGAACCTAGGTATGCGGAGATGCGCACTGCCCCGCACGTGTCGTGCGAAAGTGGGCATCCAGCCAGGACGGGTTGTGCCAGCTGTACACTCCAGACTTCCAGTGCGCCTCACCAGTCCAGTACGGCCCGTACCTGCTCCCCGCACCAAGCCAGTGGTGCGTGTATCCAGTCCGGCACGGCCCGTGCCTGCTCCTCGCACCAGACCTGTGGTGCGGGTATCCAGTCCAGTACGGCCCGTACCTGCTCCTCGCAACAAACCAGTGGTGCGTGTCGCCAGCCTGGTACGCCCCGTACCTGCGCCCCGCACCAAGCCAGTGGTGCATGTTCCCAGTCCGGCCCGGCCTGTGCCTGCTCCCCGCACCAAACCAGTGGTGCGTGTCCCCAGTCCGGCCCGGCCCGTTCCTGGACTGGGCACCGGTGGAGCGGAATGCTCTGGCTCCGGAGTGGAGATGCTGACCGGAGCAGGACTGGACCTCGGTGGAGCGGACTGCTCTGGCTCTGGTCAGCGGCTCCACTCCAGAGTCAGAGCAGTCCGCTCCACCGGGGTCCAGTGCAGCTCCGATCAGTGGCTCCACTCCAGAGTCAGAGCAGTCCACTCCACCGGGGTCCAGTTCAGCTCCGGTCAGCGGCTACACTCCGGACCCAGAGCAGTCCGCACCACCGGTGTCCAGTCCAGCTCCGGTCAGCGGTTCCACTCCGTGGCCAGAGCAGTCCGCTCCACCGGGGTCCAGTTCAGCTCCGGTCAGCGGTTCCATTTCGGAGCCAGACGTCAGCCCCTCTCCAGGTTCGGGGTCTCCCACACCAGGGTCCAGGCAGGGCTTGGTGCATCGCGGGAGGATTGCCGATCCAGACCCAGACGTCAGCCCCTCTCCAGGTTCGGGGTCTCCCACACCAGGGTCCAGACAGGGCTTGGTGCTTCGTGGGAGGAAGGAGAGGGGAAGCATCGCGTCGAGGTCCAGACCAGACCAGGGGCGCAACGGGGAGGCAGAGAGGAAGAGGTCGTCACGCCCTGAGCCGGATCCGCCTCCGAGGCTGAAAGCCCACCCGACCCTCCCCAAATGAGTCAGGTTGGTGCGGCCGGAGTACGCACCTTTGGGGGGGGGGGGGGGCGTACTCCGGCCTTTGGGGGGGCGTACTCACGCCCTGGCCTTGAGAGGCCTGTTGTCTTTAGTTGGTTTGGTCAGGGCATGAGGATCTATGTTAGAATTTCTATGTTTAGGATCTAGAACCTGTGTACTGCCTGGTGTGGTGTTGTGTTGCTCTAGCTAACTATCATGATGTGAACCTGTGTACTTCCTGGTGTTGTGTGGTGTTTCTCTAGCTAACGATCATGATGTGAACCTGTGTACTAAATGGTGTGGTGTTGCTCTAGCTAACTATCATGATGTGAACCTGTGTACTGCCTGGTGTTGTTTGCTGACTGAGTTCCTGAAGAGCCTCAGGGCATCATACGTCTGATATTAACTGATCCCTCTGTTTTGCCGACTTGACAATTTGCAACACCACACCTGGCAATCCAAATGGTCCTCTATTCCCTATATAGTACACTACTTTTGACCACGACCAATAGGGCTCTGATCAAAAGTAGTGCACTACATAGGGAATATGTGTTGATAGCATATTGGCTGTTTGTTTATGTGTGTTTATGTGAGATCATCTTGACTGTTGTTATCTCAGGTATTGCTGTCACTGTCTATCTGAGTAGGAAACACCCTAGTAGGAAACACCCTAGTTAAAAGCTATTGGTGCAGGTGTATGTTACACCCTATGGCCAAAAGCTAAGAAGGAGGGTTAGCCTCTACATCCTAGAATGTCTCCAGGAGCCAGTCTGGCAGGTCTAGCAGGATGTCACAGTCAATAGCTTCCTGTCTATTTTATTATCTATCCATCTGGGAAAGATCATGTTGAATGTAGTTATAGTATTAAGTATCTTGGTAACAAGGTGTTTGGAGTTTCACACCGGAAGGGTTTTAACATACCTTGGCTTCTCCCTCCCTGTTTTCATTCAATAGAGGTTTAATGTTTTGATTAAAAAGGCATTGTTGAGTAAACATTGGATAGAGTTTGTTTTGCAAGCGTGTGCAAGTAGTACTAGTGTAGTACCAGTATTAATAGTGTAGTACTAGTAGTAACCTTAGTAGTTGTGTAGTACTAGTGTAGTAACAATTTAACTAGTGTAGTACCAGTAGTACTAGTGTAGTACCAATAGTATTAGTGTAGTACTAGTAGTATCGGTAGTACTAGTGTAGCATTAGTGTATAACTAGTGTAGTACAAGTAGATATATTGTAGAACTAATGTAGTACCAGTAGTATTAGTGTAGTACCAGTAATACTAGTGTAATACTATTAGTACTAGTGTAGTACCAGTAATACTATTAGTACTAGTGTAGTACCAGTAATACTAGTGTAATACTATTAGTACTAGTGTAGTACCAGTAATACTATTAGTACTAGTGTAGTACCAGTAATACTAGTGTAATACTATTAGTACTAGTGTAGTACCAGTAATACTATTAGTACTAGTGTAGTACCAGTAATACTAGTGTAATACTATTAGTACTAGTGTAGTACCAGTAATACTAGTGTAATACTATTAGTACTAGTGTAGTACCAGTAATACTAGTGTAATACTATTAGTACTAGTGTAATACTAGTGTAATACTATTAGTACTAGTGTAGTACAAGTAATACTATTAGTACTAATGTAGTACCAGTAATACTATTAGTACTAGTGTAGTACCAGTAATACTAGTGTAATACTATTAGTACTAATGTAGTACCAGTTCTGCAGGCCGAAACAAGCACAACATCCCTAGACTATAAATACTGTAAATTATTACAAAATGCCAAAGGTTTCCATTGTACATTTGACATTTTAGTCATTTAGCAGACGCTCTTATCCAGAGCGACTTACAGTTAGTGAGTGCATACAATTATTTAATTTTTCCATACAGGTCCCCCGTGGGAATCGAACCCACAACCCTGGCATTGCAAGCGCCATGCTGTACCAACTGAGCTACACGGGACTACAATGGTCATAATGGTCCATTACCATGGTAAAATGTATAATGCAGTTTAAAACCATGGTATTTCCATCATCCACATCTATACCATGGTATAAATGAGGCAATACCATGGTATTATTTAGGTACAATGGCAGTACCATCATACTTCAAAAGCTAAAACCATGGTACATTTCCATGCCTCAGACTGTACCGTGGTATAGGTGAAAGTACCATAGTAGTATCATGGTACATTTCAGTAAGGGAGGGCTTCTCAACCACCATCTGTTTGGTGTTCTTGCAGAAGATTTGCTGGTACTGCACGTCTCCTGGAAAGATGGTTGTGGTGTTAGCATTTAGCATTCTTCACTTTTTGTGGAAGGGATGTAGGGCAACACGCCTTTGTTGCTAAAGGGACCGGCTATCGTATTGTTTAGGGACAATGAGGGGACGCTGGGAGCTGCTTTACAGAGGAAAGATCAGTCAACAAAGTGGGGGGCTGAAGAAGGTGTGGAGAGCCTTAGGAGGGCAGGTCTTACACAGTATGACTTGTTGTGTTTGGGAGATTGAGGAGAAATGGCACCTCAATCGCTCTCATACACAACAATACATTTACTGTCTAAGCACATCCCTGCACAACCAAAACCCCCTTCCTCATCTCAAAGACCTGTCTGTAAACCTCCCCCAGCCTATTGACTTTGACAGATCATTCTGGTCAGTAGTAGCCTATTGCATGGCATTCTGTAGACATGTCTTTGTATTGTGTTTAGAGAATCTACAGAGAGAATAATAAGGAGGTTGTGTTGTTACTGTTGTAGTCCTGATTTATACCTTTCACTGTCCCTTACTGGTTTCTGGCCCACAATCCTGTTGTGCTCCGTAACTGCAAGGTGTGTCCCCTCCCTCATGCTTGTGTACCCACAATGCCCCCCGCTTTGGAGTGTTTTTCAGCAGGGTCTGTGGAATGACTCCAGATTACCTTTTCTTTTTGTAAAACTCAGGTTAAGAGAGAAGAGGGGTAGACTAAAGGTATGACGTGGTCTGGAAGGTCCCGTGTAGCTAAGTTGGTAGAGCATGGCACTTGCAACGCCAGGGTTGTGGGTTCGTTTCCCACGGGGGGCCAGTATGAAAATGTATGCACTCACTAACTGTAAGTGGCTCTGGATAAGAGCGTCTGCTAAATGACTCACTAACTGGAAGTGGCTCTGGATAAGAGCGTCTGCTAAATGACTCACTAACTGTAAGTGGCTCTGGATAAGAGCGTCTGCTAAATGACTCACTAACTGTAAGTGGCTCTGGATAAGAGCGTCTGCTAAATGACTCACTAACTGTAAGTGGCTCTGGATAAGAGCGTCTGCTAAATGACTCACTAACTGTAAGTGGCTCTGGATAAGAGCGTCTGCTAAATGACTCACTAACTGTAAGTGGCTCTGGATAAGAGCGTCTGCTAAATGACTCACTAACTGTAAGTGGCTCTGGATAAGAGCGTCTGCTAAATGACTCACTAACTGTAAGTGGCTCTGGATAAGAGCGTCTGCTAAATGACGTTAATGTAAGGTGGTCCTCAGGCTACCTGCAACCCCATAACACTACCCATACAAACACTACCCAATTCATGTTTATTCCATGCTTACTGTAACTTGAGCTATCTTAGCCATCAGCTTGTAAATATTTTGGCTAACTTACCTTCACCTTGTGCAGAGCTAGGGGTTGGAAGTGCATGTTGGTGGAATCAGATTCTGTACCACCTACAACAATACACACAACAATACACAACTTAACCACCCCACTAATGGTATTGATCTCTATTAGACTGGCTAGCTGAGCATACCTAACATGGACATTTCAATATTGTCAGCTTGCTGTTAGCTAACTAGCGTCACTAAATTGGCAGTGAGATTGCTAGCCAGCTGAGAACCAACTAACCAACTATAGACGATTTATACACATTTACCATTGCTACCAACACACATAGTGAGTTAGCTTCAGAAAGTATTCAGACCCCTTCACTTTTTCCACATTTTGTTACATTAAAGCCTTATTCTAAAATGGATTTTAAAAAATACATCTCATCAATCTACACACAATACCCCATAATGATGGAGCAACACCAGGTTATAGAGCCAGGGTGAAATTCCCCTTTAATGTTTTGTACACTCAGTGTATAGCCTGTGATGTGTTTGACTGCAAACCTAACCTTATCCACCAGAGGTTAGACAGAGATAGGAGTAATTTGATTTGCCTTAACATTTCACTTTATAAATACCTAAAATATCAAACACATTACGCTTCGGTAGAATGGACTTAATCAATCTGAACCAGCCTGCTAGTGTGCTTCAATATGCTGAACCAGCCTGCTAGTGTGCTGAGTGCTGAACCAGCCTGCTAGTGTGCTGAACCAGCCTGCTAGTGTGCTTCAATATGCTGAACCAGCCTGCTAGTGTGCTTCAATATGCTGAACCAGCCTGCTAGTGTGCTGAGTGCTGAACCAGCCTGCTAGTGTGCTTCAATATGCTGAACCAGCCTGCTAGTGTGCTGAGTGCTGAACCAGCCTGCTAGTGTGCTGAGTGCTGAACCAGCCTGCTAGTGTGCTGAGTGCTGAACCAGCCTGCTAGTGTGCTGAGTGCTGAACCAGCCTGCTAGTGTGCTGAGTGCTGAACCAGCCTGCTAGTGTGCTGAGTGCTGAACCAGCCTGCTAGTGTGCTGAGTGCTGAACCAGCCTGCTAGTGTGCTGAGTGCTGAACCAGCCTGCTAGTGTGCAGGTGACTGACACACAGAAACACACGGCTTCTTTCTCACTGAAGCCTCAACTACTTGCATGTGATTTCCTTTCATCAGCAATTTAGGTATACTGTAGTTTACCTCCCTGCCTTGGTTCCCTTTACATAGCCATGGTGTAGTTTACCCTCTGGCTGTGCCAGGTGGAGATAAGAGTACATGGCCATTAAGATCGTTCTTCAAGATGTTGAATATCTCTCTCTCTCACACACACACACACACACACACACAGACACACACAGACACACACACACACACACCTGGTCATGATTACTCCTTTATTGAGCCATCAGTCACTAGGTATTATTGTTTTGTTCTTCTGCATCGATGAATTATTAAACTCAACTTCTGCACCTGCTTCCTGACTCCCAGCGTATTGCTTTATTATGTTCAACATAGGAGTGCCAAGCACTGGAAGTAGCTCTTTCAGTAGTTTAGTTGGAATAGGGTCCAGTATGCAGCTGAAAGGTTTAGAGGCCATTACTATTTTCATGAATGTGTCAACAACAAACATCCAGAATATCACCCCTGCCCAGAGCCACCTGCTCACACCCCCTGTCCCCTGCATCACTCTCCGCCACATGGCCTCAAACTGCACCATTTTGTTTCTCTCCGTCACCCCACACACTTTCAACATTTAGATAATAAAGCATTGAAACGTTCCAATTGTGTTGACGATGTAGGATTGGTTGTTTTCCAGTTTTTAAGTATACGTTTTTTCAAGATGAGTGATGAGAAGAGAATGGACCAGCCCATCAGGTATCTCACTACACCCCCATATTCCATGTCTGGAAATATGCAGACAGACGGATTAAAAGTACATTTCCATTGTAATACTTCTGACAGCCATCTTTCTAGCTCTGCCCGTAACTTCCAGACTTCATAGCGTTCCCAGAAGGCGTGGATTATTGAGTCATTATTAGTTTTACAATTAAGACATGACTCTGCCGTTGTGCTGTAGAATTTGTGAATTTTGTCTCTTGTAAAATAAATTCTATATATTAGTTTAAACTGGATTAAACATTTTCGTTAACTGTAATATCAGTAGTTATTTTCCAACATTCCTGGCAGTTTGTGCCAATATGAGTTATGTTTATGTCTTGGTTCCATAAGGTTGTGTTTTAAGGAGTGATATTGGTTCTTGTAGAATACGTTTCATTTTCCTCCATATTGCTACAGTGGGGAGAACAAATATTTGATACACTGCCGATTTTGCAGGTTTTCCTACTTACAAAGCATGGAGAGGTCTGTAATTTTTATCATAGGTACACTTAAACTGTGAGAGGCGGAATCTAAAACAAAAATCCAGAAAATCACATTGTATGATTTTTAAGTAATTAATTTGCATTTTATTGCATGACATAAGTATTTGATACATCAGAAAAGCAGAACTTAATATTTGGTACAGAAACCTTTGTTTGCAATTACAGAGATCATACGTTTCCTGTAGGTCTTGACCAGGTTTGCACACACTGCAGCAGTGATTTTGGCCCACTCCTCCATACAGACCTTCTCCAGATCCTTCAGGTTTCGGGGCTGTCGCTGGGCAATACGGACTTTCAGCTCCCTCCAAAGATTTTCTATCGGGTTCAGGTCTGGAGACTGGCTAGGCCACTCCAGGACCTTGAGATGCTTCTTACGGAGCCACTCCTTAGTTGCCCTGGCTGTGTGTTTCGGGTCGTTGTCATGCTGGAAGACCCAGCCACGACCCATCTTCAATGCTCTTACTGAGGGAAGGAGGTTGTTGCCCAAGATCTCGCGATACATGGCCCCATCCATCCTCCCCTCAATACGGTGCAGTCGTCCTGTCCCCTTTGCAGAAAAGCATCTCCAAAGAATGATGTTTCCACCTCCATGCTTCACGGTGGGGATGGTGTTCTTGGAGTTGTACTCATCCTTCTTCTTCCTCCAAACACGGCGAGTGGAGTTTAGACCAAAAAGCTCTATTTTTGTCTCATCAGACCACATGACCTTCTCCCATTCCTCCTCTGGATCATCCAGATGGTCATTGGCAAACTTCAGACGGGCTTGGACATGCGCTGGCTTGAGCAGGGGGACCTTGCGTGCGCTGCAGGATTTTAATCCATGATGGCATAGTGTGTTACTAATGGTTTTCTTTGAGACTGTGGTCCCAGCTCTTTTCAGGTCATTGACCAGGTCCTGACGTGTAGTTCTGGGCTGATCCCTCACCTTCCTCATGATCATTGATGCCCCACGAGGTGAGATCTTGCATGGAGCCCCAGACCGAGGGTGATTGACCATCATCTTGAACTTCTTCCATTTTCTAATAATTGCGCCAACAGTTGTTGCCTTCTCACCAAGCTGCTTGCCTATTGTCCTGTAGCCCATCCCAGCCTTGTGCAGGTCTACAATTTTATCCCTGATGTCCTTACACAGCTCTCTGGTCTTGGCCATTGTGGAGAGGTTGGAGTCTGTTGGATTGAGTGTGTGGACAGGTGTCTTTTATACAGGTAACGAGTTCAAACAGGTGCAGTTAATACAGGTAATGAGTGGAGAACAGGAGGGCTTCTTAAAAGAAAAACTAACAGGTCTGTGAGAGCCGGAATTCTTACTGGTTGGTAGGTGACCAAATACTTATGTCATGCAATAAAATGCAAATGAATTACTTAAAAATCATACAATGTGATTTTCTGGATCTTTGTTTTAGATTCCGTCTCTCAAAGTTGAAGTGTACCTATGATAAAAAATTATAGACCTCTACATGCTTTGTAAGTAGGAAAACCTGCAAAATCGGCAGTGTATCAAATACTACAGACCCTACAGCTTGTTCTCCCCACTGTACAGTGTTCTTAACTATGAAGTTGTTAATGTTCTCAGCTGGGGATGAGCATGCGCATCTTCAATATGTACCCATTGTTCCTCTTTAGTACATTTAACTATATATCACAAGTAAAAGCTCTTGGTGGTGAGTTGATACAATTCCAAGTCTGGAAGATGTAAAACTTTCCTTTTTATTCTATGAATTTTATTTGCCCAAATAAAGTCTTATGATCGAGTATACCTTTTTAAAAGAATGTCTTCAGTGGGGTAATTGGTAGTACTGAAAATAAACGGCCATTCTGAAGAGGCTTATTATTTTTCCTTCTCTTTTGTTGTTGTACATTTTAGCCCCTTTTTCTCCCCAATTTCGTTCTTGTCTCATCGCTGCAACTCCCCAACGGGCTCGGGAGAGGCGAAGGTCGAGTCATGCGTCCTCCGAAACATGACCCGCAAAACCGCGCTTCTTAACCCCCTCTCGCTTAACCCGGAAACCAGCCGCACCAATGTGTCGGAGGAAACACTGGTCAACTGATGACCTGCAGGCACCTGGCGCGCCACAAGGAGTCGCTAGAGAGCGATCAGCCAAGTAAAACCCACCCGGCCAAACCCCCCCCTAACCCAGACGACGCTGGGCCAAATGTGCGCTGTCCTATGGGACTCCCGGTCACGGCCAGTAATGACACAGCCTCGGATCGAACCCCAGGCTGTAGTGACACCGAACCACTGCGATGCAGTGCCTTAGACCACTGTGCCACTCAGGAGGCCTGAGGAGGTTTATTCTACCTGTAAGATTTATGGGAAGATTTTTCCATTTAATTAAAACTGCTTTCATAGGGTTGAGTCTAATTCTGATTAATATAGATTTTCATAGAAGCTTTTAAAATGGTCATTAATCACATTGTTGTTTCTAATTAACCCATATTAATCTTTTAAAATTATAACTGGTTTAGCATGTATTCATTTTGTGAGGTCTGTGAGATATTTCCCAGGTTTATTTGCCATTAAATAGTATGTTTTATTTGACTTTTATCTGTAGTTGTTGGCTCTCAAAAATAAAAGATCAAATTCCTGCTTAAGTTATAATTCCGAGAACACATACACTCGCATCCTTCATAGCGAGCTAGCGAGGGATAGAGAGAGAGGGAAGGGGCAGGTCAGCCACCAGACAGACAGACAGAACCGTGCACTAGGCCTATCTATCAGTATAGGCAGGTCAGCCACCAGACAGACAGTCAGAACCGTGCACTAGGCCTATCTATCAGTATAGGCAGGTCAGCCACCAGACAGACAGACAGAACCGTGCACTAGGCCTATCTATCAGTATAGGCAGGTCAGCCACCAGACAGACAGTCAGAACCGTGCACTAGGCCTATCTATCAGTATAGGCAGGTCAGCCACCAGACAGACAGTCAGAACCGTGCACTAGGCCTATCTATCAGTATAGGCAGGTCAGCCACCAGACAGAACCGTGCACTAGGCCTATCTATCAGTATAGGCAGGTCAGCCACCAGACAGAACCGTGCACTAGGCCTATCTATCAGTATAGGCAGGTCAGCCACCAGACAGACAGTCAGAACCGTGCACTAGGCCTATCTATCAGTATAGGCAGGTCAGCCACCAGACAGACAGTCAGAACCGTGCACTAGTCCTATCTATCAGTATAGGCAGGTCAGCCACCAGACAGACAGTCAGAACCGTGCACTAGGCCTATCTATCAGTATAGGCAGGTCAGCCACCAGACAGACAGTCAGAACCGTGCACTAGTCCTATCTATCAGTATAGGCAGGTCAGCCACCAGACAGACAGTCAGAACCGTGCACTAGGCCTATCTATCAGTATAGGCAGGTCAGCCACCAGGCAGACAGAACCGTGCACTAGGCCTATCTATCAGTATAGGCAGGTCAGCCACCAGACAGACAGTCAGAACCGTGCACTAGTCCTATCTATCAGTATAGGCAGGTCAGCCACCAGACAGACAGTCAGAACCGTGCACTAGGCCTATCTATCAGTATAGGCAGGTCAGCCACCAGACAGACAGTCAGAACCCTGCACTAGGCCTATCTATCAGTATAGGCAGGTCAGCCACCAGACAGACAGAACCCTGCACTAGGCCTATCTATCAGTATAGGCAGGTCAGCCACCAGACAGACAGTCAGAACCGTGCACTAGGCCTATCTATCAGTATAGGCAGGTCAGCCACCAGACAGAACCGTGCACTAGGCCTATCTATCAGTATAGGCAGGTCAGCCACCAGACAGTCAGACAGAACCGTGCACTAGGCCTATCTATCAGTATAGGCAGGTCAGCCACCAGACAGACAGTCAGAACCCTGCACTAGGCCTATCTATCAGTATAGGCAGGTCAGCCACCAGACAGACAGTCAGAACCCTGCACTAGGCCTATCTATCAGTATAGGCAGGTCAGCCACCAGACAGACAGAACCGTACACTAGGCCTATCTATCAGTATAGGCAGGTCAGCCACCAGACAGAACCGTGCACTAGGCCTATCTATCAGTATAGGCAGGTCAGCCACCAGACAGTCAGAACCCTGCACTAGGCCTATCTATCAGTATAGGCAGGTCAGCCACCAGACAGACAGTCAGAACCGTACACTAGGTCTATCTATCAGTATAGGCAGGTCAGCCACCAGACAGACAGTCAGAACCCTGCACTAGGCCTATCTATCAGTATAGGCAGGTCAGCCACCAGGCAGACAGAACCGTGCACTAGGCCTATCTATCAGTATAGGCAGGTCAGCCACCAGACAGACAGTCAGAACCGTGCACTAGTCCTATCTATCAGTATAGGCAGGTCAGCCACCAGACAGACAGTCAGAACCGTGCACTAGGCCTATCTATCAGTATAGGCAGGTCAGCCACCAGACAGACAGTCAGAACCCTGCACTAGGCCTATCTATCAGTATAGGCAGGTCAGCCACCAGACAGACAGAACCCTGCACTAGGCCTATCTATCAGTATAGGCAGGTCAGCCACCAGACAGACAGTCAGAACCGTGCACTAGGCCTATCTATCAGTATAGGCAGGTCAGCCACCAGACAGACAGAACCGTACACTAGGCCTATCTATCAGTATAGGCAGGTCAGCCACCAGACAGAACCGTGCACTAGGCCTATCTATCAGTATAGGCAGGTCAGCCACCAGACAGTCAGAACCCTGCACTAGGCCTATCTATCAGTATAGGCAGGTCAGCCACCAGACAGACAGTCAGAACCGTACACTAGGTCTATCTATCAGTATAGGCAGGTCAGCCACCAGACAGTCAGAATCGTGCACTAGGCCTATCTATCAGTATAGGCAGGTCAGCCACCAGACAGTCAGAACCGTGCACTAGGCCTATCTATCAGTATAGGCAGGTCAGCCACCAGACAGTCAGAACCGTGCACTAGGCCTATCTATCAGTATAGGCAGGTCAGCCACCAGACAGACAGTCAGAACCGTGGACTAGGCCTATCTATCAGTATAGGCAGGTCAGCCACCAGACAGACAGAACCGTGCACTAGGCCTATCTATCAGTATAGGCAGGTCAGCCACCAGACAGACAGTCAGAACCGTGCACTAGGCCTATCTATCAGTATAGGCAGGTCGGCCATCAGGCAGACAGAACCGTGCACTAGGCCTATCTATCAGTATAGGCAGGTCAGCCACCAGACAGACAGAACCCTGCACTAGGCCTATCTATCAGTATAGGCAGGTCAGCCACCAGACAGACAGAACCCTGCACTAGGCCTATCTATCAGTATAGGCAGGTCAGCCACCAGACAGACAGAACCCTGCACTAGGCCTATCTATCTTCAATCAAATGCTGTATCTCGCAATTTCTTGGCTTGCAATGTCTCGCAACTTCAGTAAAATAATAAAAATAATAATAGGCCATTTAGCAGACGCTTTTATCCAAAGCGACTTACAGTCATGTGTGCATACATTTTTACGTATGGGTGGTCCCGGGGATCGAACCCACTACCCTGGCGTTACAAGCGCCATGCTCTACCAATTGAGCTACAGGGGACCACGTAAAGCAGGGCCTATCCTCAATGAATAGGCTAGGATATTGAGATGAGCAAGATGCAACACTTCGCTCTCACACAGTCAGCGACGTTATCTGCGCATGTGCAAAGTTTCAAAGTTGAGCCTCGGTCCTCAACGCTCTTAGTTGTTGTGGAAATTGACCCACTATGCAGTTTATTTTCTGCATCTATGTTCCAAAACAACATTGTTTTTCGTTTAGGGATTTTTCTTAACGTTTAAATGTTCACACCCCCAGTGTGTGATCCTCTACCAATTCTAATGGGTTTATATAATACATTAGTCATACACTGGGTGTTTTGGTTGATCCAACTGCTGGGTGTTTTGGTTGATCCAACTGCTGGGTGTTTTGGTTGATCCAACTGCTGGGTGTTTTGGTTGATCCAACTGCTGGGTGTTTTGTTTGATCCAACTGCTGGGTGTTTTGGTTGATCCAACTGCTGGGTGTTTTGGTTGACCCAACTGCTGGGTGTTTTGGTTGACCCAACTGCAGGGTGTTTTGGTTGACCACTTAGTTGGGTTGTTTTCTTTAAAAAGAGCAGGGTTGGGTTGTTGATGCTGGGTTATTGTTGCTGGGTTATTGAAATATGACCCAGTGGGTCAGATCAGAAGACTGGAGGTGTAGTTTAGTAGGGGTGTGGCTTTCACATAGTTATTTTTAGCCACCCGTGAGAGTAAATGTCATTTCTGTTTATCTGTTATCATGTTAAGGTTTAACTTTGTATAAAAAATGTCAGCTTCAATGATGCTTACAGAGTGTATAAATTCCCTAAAAACCTATGCAAATCCCATTGTTGGGATAGATACCACCTTATTATAATGTGTAATAAATCATATTAATATTTTTAGAAGAATGTGTAAAATGCTATTTTGGTGGGGAGAAATTAAATATGCAGTATGTAAACTTAATATGATGAACAGGAATGTAATTTACTCTCATAAAATCTATCTGAAAGCTACACCTCCTAAAAATAACCTAAGGATTACATATAAAAGACCCAGCTGATAGGTCAACCCAGCATGAAAGTAAAAACTACCCAACTGATGGTTAAATTAACCCATGTTTAGGTAATCCCACTAACTGACTAAATCAAATCAAATCAAATTGTATTTGTCCAATACACGTGTTTAGCATATGTTATTGCGGGTGTAGCTCCTAGCTCCGACAGTGCAGTAATAACTAACAATTTCACAACATATACCCAATACACACAAATCTAGTAAGGAATGGAATTGAAGAATATATACATATATGGACAAGCAATGACAGAGCGGCATGGACTAAGATACAGTAGAATATTATAGAACAGAATACAGTATATACAGTGGGGGAAAAAAGTATTTAGTCAGGCACCAATTGTGCAAGTTCTCCCACTTAAAAAGATGAGAGAGGCCTGTAATTTTCATCATAGGTACACATCAACTATGACAGACAAATTGAGAAGAAAAAAATCCTGAAAATCACATTGTAGGATTTTTAATGAATTTATTTGCAAATTATGGTGGAAAATAAGTATTTGGTCACCTACAAACAAGCAAGATTTCTGGCTCTCACAGACCTGTAACTTCTTCTTTAAGAGGCTCCTCTGTCCTCCACTCGTTACCTGTATTAATGGCACCTGTTTGAACTTGTTATCAGTATAAAAGACACCTGTCCACAACCTCAAACAGTCACACTCCAAACTCCACTATGGCCAAGACCAAAGAGCTGTCAAAGGACACCAGAAACAAAATTGTAGACCTGCACCAGGCTGGGAAGACTGAATCTGCAATAGGTAAGCAGCTTGGTTTGAAGAAATCAACTGTGGGAGCAATTATTAGGAAATGGAAGACATACAAGACCTCTGATAATCTCCCTCGATCTGGGGCTCCACGCAAGATCTCACCCCGTGGGGTCAAAATGATCACAAGAACGGTGAGCAAAAATCCCAGAACCACACGGGGGGACCTAGTGAATGACCTGCAGAGAGCTGGGACCAAAGTAACAAAGCCTACCATCAGTAACACACTACGCCGCCAGGGACTCAAATCCTGCAGTGCCAGACGTGTCCCCCTGCTTAAGCCAGTACATGTCCAGGCCCTTCTGAAGTTTGCTAGAGTGCATTTGGATGATCCAGAAGAGGATTGGGAGAATGTCATATGGTCAGATGAAACCAAAATATAACTTTTTGGTAAAAACTCAACTCGTCGTGTTTGGAGGACAAAGAATGCTGAGTTGCATCCAAAGAACACCATACCTACTGTGAAGCATGGGGGTGGAAACATCATGCTTTGGGGCTGTTTTTCTGCAAAGGGACCAGGACGACTGATCCGTGTAAAGGAAAGAATGAATGGGGCCATGTATCGTGAGATTTTGAGTGAAAACCTCCTTCCATCAGCAAGGGCATTGAAGATGAAACGTGGCTGGGTATTTCAGCATGACAATGATCCCAAACACACCGCCCGGGCAACGAAGGAGTCGCTTCGTAAGAAGCATTTCAAGGTCCTGGAGTGGCCTAGCCAGTCTCCAGATCTCAACCCCATAGAAAATCTTTGGAGGGAGTTGAAAGTCCGTGTTGCCCAGCGCCTGCTCTAGAGGAGATCTGCATGGAGGAATGGGCCAAAATACCAGCAACAGTGTGTGAAAACCTTGTGAAGACTTACAGAAAACGTTTGACCTGTGTCATTGCCAACAAAGGGTATATAACAAAGTATTGAGAAACTTTTGTTATTGACCAAATACTTATTTTCCACCATAATTTGCAAATAAATTCATAAAAAATCCTACAATGTGATTTTCTGGATTTCTTTTCTCAATTTCTCTGTCATAGTTGACGTGTACCTATGATGAAAATTACAGGCCTCTCTCATCTTTTTAAGTGGGAGAACTTGCACAATTGGTGGCTGACTAAATACTTTTTTTCCCCACTGTACATATGAGATGAGTAGTGCAAGATATGTAAACATTATTAAAGTGACTAGTGTTCCATTTCTTAAAGTGGCCACCCTCCAATACACCTACAGCTCCCGATGTCGGACGTGTGCGCCCACTGAAGCAGTCGTGAGCGCGCCGCCTTGGGTACGTACATCCTCCCCGATGGACCTCCACCCGGATCGAGCTCCCGCTGTAGCGCTGCTCTGACCAGCCTATTGATTCCCCACGAAACTGGGGCAGCAATCAGGGCGTTGGGGACAATGGGGTCGTCCCTCTCTACCAGGTCCACGGGGTCGAACAGCCGGGAGAGCGCGTCAGGCTTGGTGTTCTTCGACCTAAGCTAGGCTAAGTTCTTGTGGTCCATAGGACAAATGGATGGGCGGCCCCCTCTAGACGATGTCTCCACTCCCCCAAGGCGAGCTTGATCGCTAGCAGCTCACGGTTCCCCACGTTGTAATTCCGCTCCGCCGGGGACAGCCGACGGGAGAAAAATGCGCAGTCTTACCATCCGTGAGGAACCGCTGGGACAGGTTTTCTCCCACCGCAACGTCTGGAGCATCCACCTCCACAATGAACGGCAGGGACGAATAAGGATGCCCGAAGGCCGGGGCCGATGTAAAGCGCCGCTTCAGCGCATCAAATGCATTCCCAGGCGAAGGAGTGTACGCTCGTCTGGGTGAGGGCTGTCAGGGGAGCGGCTAGGGAGCTAAGGGCTGCTCCGACCTCTGCCTATCCCCAAGCGCCCCTGGCCCCACATTTCAAATTAATCACCTATACATAATTAGCGAACCCTAAAAAACGTTGAAGTTGCTTGAGGGATGAGGGCTGGGGCCAATCCAGTAACGCACTGACCTTGGCTGGGTCCATCCGTAGGTCCCCCTGGGTGACGATGAACCCCAGGAAGGAGACGGTCTCTGTGTGGAACACACACTTCTCCACCTTGACGTAGAGCTGGTGACGGAGAAGGTGTTGGAGGACCTGCCGAACGTGCTGCTGGTGTTCACTCATGTCCTTTGAAAATATGAGGGTATCATCCAAATACACGAAGCGCGTCATTGACCAACGCCTGGAACACCGCAGGCGCGTTGGCTAGACCAAACGGCATGACTTGTTACTCATAATGCCCACTAGGTGTATTAAAATGCCGCCTTCCACTCATCCCCCTCCCGAATCCTCACCAGGTTGTAGGCATTACGTAAGTCCAGCTTGGTGAAGACCCGGGCTCCCTGCAACGACTCGAAACCGTCGTCATCAGTGGGAGTGGGTAGCGGTTCTTAACCGTGATGTCGTTGAGTGCCCGGTAATCAATGCACGGCCGCTGCCCACCGTCCTTTTTCACCACTAAGAAGAAGTCCGCACCCGCGGGTGAGGTGGAGGGACGGATGTGACCCTCGACGAATGCCTCGTCGATATACTCCCGCATGGCCAGCGTCTCCGGCCGGGACAAGGAAAACATTCGCCCTCGTGTGGGCATGGCGCCCGGCAGGAGATTGATAGAACGGTCGTATGGCCTATGAGGAGGTAGGCCCTTGGCACGCCTCTTACTAAACACCTCCCCCAGATCCCAATACTCTCGGGGAACGCCTGCCAGGTCTGGGCCGGTGACGGAGTCTGTAGCCGCTGTCCTCCCGGTGGCAACCGTCGCTAGGGCGGTAGACGGTGTCGGAGTGCAGGACCTGGGAAAGAGGTGAGGACTAGTAGGTGGTCTGGGACGGTGGTTTGGGCTGATGAGTGGTCAATGGAGACCGGAACAGGACGGGGGGCGGCACCTCCCTCCAGGATGAGCTGCCCCGTGGACCAGTCTATCCGGGGTTTGTGGGCGACAAGCCAGACAATGAAAAACTGGATATCCATATCCCATAGCCCGTACGGGAACCGGCCGTCCAGGCTCATGACCAGAACCGTCTCGGAGAGGGAAAGTAACGGAACATTTACATTTACATAATTTAGCAGACACTCTTATCCAGAGCGACTTACAAGTTGGTGCATTCAACTTATGATAGCCAGTGGGACAACCACCACTGGGAGAGGGGGGGTGTAGAAGGATTACTGTTAGACTATTCCAGTTATTCCTTAAAGAGGTAGGGTTTCAAGTGTCTCCGGAAGGTGGTCAGTGACTCCGCTGTCCTGGCGTCGTGGGGGAGCTTGTTCCACCATTGGGGTGCCAGAGCAGCGAATAGCTTTGACTAGGCTGAGCGGGAACTGTGCTTCCGTAGAGGTAGGGGGGCTAGCAGGCCAGAGGTGGATGAACGTAGTGCCCTCGTTTGGGTGTAGGGTCTGATCAGAGCCTGAAGGTAAGGAGGTGCTGTTCCCCTCACAGCTCCGTAGGCAAGCACCATGGTCTTGTAGTAGATGCGAGCCTCAACTGGAAGCCAGTGGAGTGTGTGGAGGAGCGGGGTGACATGAGAGAACTTGGGAAGGTTGAACACCAGACGGGCTGCAGCGTTTTGGATCAGTTGTAGGGGTTTAATGGCACAGGTAGGTAGCCCAGCCAACAGCGAGTTGCAGTAATCCAGACGGGAGATGACAAGTGCCTGGATTAGGACCTGTGCCGCTTCCTGTGTAAGGCAGGGTCGTACTCTGCGAATGTTGTAGAGCATGAACCTACAGGATCGGGTCACCGCTTTGATGTTAGCGGAGAACGACAGGGTGTTGTCCAGGGTCACGCCAAGGTTCTTTGCACTCTGGGAGGAGGACACAATGGAGTTGTCAACAGTGATGGCGAGATCACGGAGCGGGCAGTCCTTCCCCGGGAGGACTGCTCCGTCTTGCTGAGGTTCAGCTTGCGGTGGTGATCTGACATCCACCTTTGGGCCAGCCTCGCGTCCATAAGGTTTCCCGCGGCCCCAGAATCCACCAGTGCATGCATCCGACGCACAGCGCAGGCCCACTGAACCCTGACGGGACGAAAAGGCCGGGAGTCTCTGGAGTTGGGGTTTTGGTTCCGGCTCGCTAGTCCCGTCCCGATACTAGCGAGCCCTCCCATTTCCTGGCTTCTCCGGGCATGATTCGCAGTGGTGACCTGTCTGGCTGCAGTACAGACAACGTCCCTGGCACAGACGCCTCTGCCTCTCCATCCTGTAAAGCCTCTGGGCACTCTCACGACGCCGATTGTCTACCCGCACCGAGAGGTCGACGAGGCCGTCCAGTCGCTCAGGCAGCTCCCTGAAGGAGAGTTCGTCCTTCATCCCCTCTGATAGGTCCTCCACCCATCCTGCCTCTCGAGCCCGGGTCCGGAACTCCACGGAGTAGTCCGCCACCAAACGGTCACCTTGCCGACAGACTGTGAACCGCCTCCCACCCGAGAGGTGTTTGGCTCTCCCACTCTGCGGTAGCCCAGGAAAGGGCCCGACCCATCGGGAAGGAGGAGGGTTGTAGGCTGAATATCATGGAAAATTGGGTGAGGAATTCCCTTCAGCCCTCTGGACGTCCGTCATACCTCTCCGGAGGTGGTAGGCGGAGTTCCCGCGATGTTGCAGGCGAGACTGGAGACGCTGCTGCCACGGCTTCCGCTCTGCCAGCTGCCGGTGCTGGTCGGGTGTCCACCCGGCTCTGCACGGCGATCGTCAGCTGGCGGAGATTCTCCATGATCTGCTGCAGGCTGCGGTCGTGTTGGTTCAGCATGGCTCCCTGCGTTGCCAATGCGCTATGATACTGTGCTGCCTTCGCTGGGTCCATAGTGGCTCATTTTTCTGTAAGGGTTGGTGTGAGGTGTAAACCAGGTGCGGTGCAGGTTAGACAGTAGGCAGTAGGCAGAGATGGTGAAAAAAGGAACTTTACTGATGGTCCCGAAGCCAGGATACAAAATAACGGTCTTTACACGAAAAAGAAAGGCAGAGCAAATAAAACAAAACAAAAAACAGGCAGACAGACAAAAATATGAAATACTAACTGTGACTGAAATAATAAATAAACAGGGAGAACACTTCTCACGTACCTGTCCATACGTCCCGTGATCAGACACTGATTAGTACTGCTTGGCTTAGTGAAACTAGCAGAGAAAACTGAGCAAGGGAACACAGGGAAGTGAGGGCATAAATACACAGGTGAACCGATAGACACAGGTGACACCAATAGGAAGATGATTAGTCCCAACTGTGAGTGAGGAGGTGCCTAAGGATGACACCTAGTGGGTCGCTCCGGAACTAGGAACCCCTCCTGTATCAAAGGAGATATGCATATTTCAAATGATTTATATTTTAGTCATTTAGCAGATGCTCTTATCCAGAGCGACTTACAGTGAGTGCATACATTATTTATTTTTTTCATACTGGCCCCCCGTGGAAATCAAACCCACAACCCTGGCGTTGCAAACCCACATCCCTGCCGGCCATTCCATCCCCTACCCTGGACGACGCTGGGCCAATTGTGTGCCACCCCATGGGTCTCCCGGTCGCGGCCGGCTACGACAGAGCCTGGATTCGAACCAGGATCTCTAGTGGCACAGCTAGCACTGCGATGCAGTGCCTTAGACCACTGCGCCACTCGGGAGGATTTGCCACATATATAAAGTGCTCTGCACGTCATCGTCGTTAACAGTTGGAAAAATGGCAGAGAGTGAGACAGGAAAGCGCGACATCAGCGAAGTCCAGTATGGCAATACTTTGAGAATTTAAATGACAAGGTTGTGACATTTAGCTACGGTGGCAGTACAGGTGCAATGCTGAATGGGAGGCACCATGTTGCCATGCCAACCCGTTGCTGGCAGCAGTGCGATAAGAGACAGAGTGAGAAAATCACAGCGCTGATTACAGATATGATTGCAGTTGATATGCAGCCATTGTCAATGGTAGAGGATGTCAGCTTCAATGCCTTAATGGCATATCTAGAACCAGACTTCAAGATGCCATTTTGAAAAACTGGAAGGAGAAAGCGTGAGCTCTCGAACACCATACGTGGCGTTAAGTTAACAACAGATTGTTGGACGTCTATGAACACGCTGTCATACATTTACATTTTAGTCATTTAGCAGACGCTCTTATCCAGAGCGACTTACAGGAGCAATTAGGGTTAAGTGCCTTGCTCAAGGGCACATCGACAGATTTTTCACCTAGTCAGCTCAGGGATTAGAACCAGCGACCTTTCAGTTACTGGCACAACACTCTTAACCACTAAGCATCACTGCAACGAGGCATCACATTGATAAGAAGTCCCATGGAATAAATAATAATAATAATGTGAACTGAGAACACACAGCCTAAAACAACATTTATACCATCGTTGCTGAGTGGGTGGGGGACAGCAGTAAGGTAGGTAGCCAGGGCTGCGCTAGCTTGAACTGCACTGCCCCCTAGCGGTCATACGCAGGACTATATCTGAATTGTGAATTCACTTCATTTTATGATTTAGTTTGTATCGTTTAAATGGAGAAAAAAAATGGCTGTTCAAATTTTAAGAACAATTTTAGATTTGTCACATCCCTAGACAGAAGAGGAGGAGAAGAGAGAGGCTCTCTGGGAAGATGGGGTTAGGTCTACATCAGTAAATGTAAGTATTATATTGGGGCGGCAGGTAGCTTAGTGGTAAAGAGCGTTGTGCCAGTAACCGAAAGGTCGCTGGTTCTAATCCCAGAGCTGACTAGGTGAAAAATCTGTTGATGTGCCCTTGAGCAAGGCACTTAACCCTAATTGCTCCTGTAAGTCACTTTGAATAAGAGCGTATGTAAAAATGTACAAGACAGGACCTTGCACCAAGCCCTGGGCCTTTAGATCACAATGACAAAGAAACAAACAAACTGGTTCTGTTTTTATTTAACCATGAAAGACCCTTCACGTTAGAAACCTCCTGGCTTTGAGAAGAAACAAAAGATAGCTTAAGTCCAGTCTGCCTTTACTGTTCTATCTGTCAAGCAACTTAAAATACATGTTTTCATTAGTCAGTTGCAGGAGAGAGGGACATGTTTTAGTGTTGGTTTTCTGGTCAGGCGTAGTGTGTGTGTCTGTCTGTGTGTAGTGGGTCTGAAGCAGTTGAGGTGAATGGCCTTTTTTTCCTTTTTTTTTACAATTTAGCAGACGCTCTTACTCAGAGCGACTTACAGTAGTGAGTGCATACATTTTTATACTTTTGTACTGGTCCCCCGTAGGAATTGAACCCACAACCCTGGCGTAGCAAACACCATGCTCTACCAATTTGCTAGTAACTGATGAAATTCATATTCTGAGAATCTCTGAAACTCACTTACTTTTGATGATAGTGGTAGCAATGCAAGGTTATAACATTTACAGAAAATACAGAAATGCCAACGGGGGTGGTGTTGCGGTCTATATTTCAGAACCATATTCCTGTAAAGATTAGAGAGGATCTCCTGTTAAATATTGTTGAAGTAATATGGCTACAGGTTCACCTGCCTTACCTAAAGCCCATTCTGGTTGGAAGCTGCTATAGACCACCAAGTGCTAACAGTCATATCTGGATAACATGTGTGAAATGCTTGATAATGTATGTGATATATTTTCTGGGTGATTTACACTACCGGTTAAAAGTTTGGACACACCTACTCATTCAAGGTTTTTCTTATTTTTTAAAACTATTTTCTACATTGTAGAATAATAGTGAAGACATCAAAACTATGAAATAACACATATGGAATCATGTAGTAACCAAAAAACTGTTAATTGAAAATATATGTTATATTTGAGATTCTTCAAATAGCCACCCTTTGCCTTGATAACAGCTTTGCACACTCTTGGCATTCTCTCAACCAGTTTCATTAAAAATTGTATGGTTGAGAGGGATGAGGCAAAAGAGATGGCAAATAGGTCTGGCTGTACAACCGATTGGCAAACGTACTGCAATTTGAGAAATCATGTGACTAAACTGAATAAAAAGAAGAAACTACACTATGAAAAAAGGATAAATTACATAAAGAATGATAGTAAAAAGCTTTGGAGCACCTTAAATGAAATTTTGGGCAAAAAGGCAAACTCCGCTCCATCATTCATTGAATCAGAAGGCTCATTCATCACAAAACCCACTGATAATGCCAACTACTTTGTTTTTTTCATTGGCAAGATTAGCAAACTTAGGCATGACATGCCAGCAACAAACGCTGACACTACACATCCAAGTATATCTGACCAATCAGCCTGTTACCAACCCTTAGTAAACTATTGGAAAAAATTGTGTTTGACCAGATGCAATGATATTTTACTGTAAACAAATTGACAACAGACTTTGAGCACGCTTATAAGGAAGGACATTCAACAAGCACAGCACTGAAACAAATGACTGATGATTGGCTGAGAGAAACTGATGATAAAAATATTGTGGGGGCTGTTTTGTTAGACTTCAGTGCGGCTTTTGACATTATCGATCAATGTCTGTTGCTGGAAAAACATATGTGTTATGGCTTTACACCCACTGCTATATTGTAGATAAAGAGTTACCTGTCTAACAGAACACAGAGGGTGTTCTTTAATGGAAGACTCTCCAACATAATCCAGGTAGAATCAGGAATTCCCCAGGGCAGCTGTCTAGGCCCCTTGTTTTTTCAATCTTTACTAACGACATGCCACTGGCTTTGAGTAAAGCCAGTGTGTCTATGTATGTGGATGACTCAACACTATACACATCAGATACCACAGCAACTGAAATGACAGCAACACTTAACAAAGAGCTGCAGTTAGTTTCAGAATGGGTGGCAAGGAATAAGTTAAACAGAAATATTTCAAAAACTAAAAGCATTGTATTTGGGACAAATGATTCACTAAACCCTAAACCTCAACTAAATCTCGTAATGAATAATGTGGAAATTGAGCAAGTTGAGGAGACTAAACTGCTTGGAGTAACCCTGGATTGTAAACTGTCATGGTCAAAACATACTGATACAACAGTAGCTAGGATGGGGAGAAGTCTGTCCATAATAAAGCGCTGCTCAGCCTTCTTAACAGCACTATCAACAAGGCAGGTCCTATCAGTAGCTAGGATGGGGAGAAGTCTGTCCATAATAAAGCGCTGCTCTACCTTCTTAACTATTCTCTAGTCTCACCATCCCTCAACCATCTTATCTTTCCTCCCCATCCCTCTGTTTTCCCCTTTCTACAAGTCATCCCTAGTATCCAGACAATCTTAAAATAGGCTGACAGAGGGAGACCTTAGGCTGACAGAGGGAGACCTTAGGCTAACAGAGCGAGACCTTAGGCTAACAGACCGAGACCTTAGGCTGACAGTGAGACCTTGGGCTGACAGTGAGACCTTGGGCTGACAGTGAGACCTTGGGCTGACAGAGGGAGACCTTAGGCTGACAGAGCGAGACCTTAGGCTAACAGAGGGAGACCTTAGGCTAACAGAGGGAGACCGTAGGCTGACAGAGAGATACCTTAGGCTAACAGAGGGAGACCGTAGGCTTACAGAGGGAGACCTTAGGCTAACAGAGCGAGACCGTAGGTTGACAGTGAGACCTTGGGCTGACAGAGGGAGACCTTAGGCTGACAGAGTGAGACCTTAGGCTAACAGAGCGAGACCTTAGGCTGACAGAGAGAGACCTTAGGCTGACAGAGGGAGACCTTAGGCTGACAGTGAGACCTTGGGCTGACAGAGAGAGACCTTAGGCTGACAGAGAGAGACCTTAGGCTGACAGAGAGAGACCTTAGGCTAACAGAGGGAGACCTTAGGCTAACAGAGCGAGACCTTAGGCTGACAGTGAGACCTTGGGCTGACAGTGAGACCTTGGGCTGACAGAGGGAGACCTTGGGCTGACAGAGGGAGACCTTGGGCTGACAGAGGGAGACCTTAGGCTAACAGAGGGAGACCTTAGGCTAACAGAGGGAGACCGTAGGCTGACAGAGAGATACCTTAGGCTAACAGAGGGAGACCGTAGGCTTACAGAGGGAGACCGTAGGTTGACAGTGAGACCTTGGGCTGACAGAGGGAGACCTTAGGCTGACAGAGTGAGACCTTAGGCTAACAGAGCGAGACCTTAGGCTGACAGAGCGAGACCTTAGGCTGACAGAGCGAGACCTTAGGCTGACAGTGAGACCTTGGGCTGACAGAGGGAGACCTTGGGCTGACAGAGGGAGACCTTAGGCTGACAGAGAGAGACCTTAGGCTAACAGAGGGAGACCTTAGGCTAACAGAGCGAGACCGTAGGCTGACAGTGAGACCTTGGGCTGACAGAGTGAGACCTTAGGCTGACAGAGAGACCTTAGGCTGACAGTGAGACCTTGGGCTGACAGAGGGAGACCTTGGGCTGACAGAGGGAGACCTTAGGCTAACAGAGGGAGACCTTAGGCTAACAGAGGGAGACCTTAGGCTAACAGAGGGAGACCGTAGGCTGACAGTGAGAGACCTTAGGCTGACAGAGACCTTAGGCTAACAGAGAGATAACTTAGGCTGACAGAGAGAGACATTAGGCTAACAGAGAGAGACCTTAGGCTAACAGAGCGAGACCTTAGGCTGACAGTGAGACCTTGGGCTGACAGTGAGACCTTGGGCTGACAGTGAGACCTTGGGCTAACAGAGCGAGACCTTAGGCTGACAGTGAGACCTTGGGCTGAGAGTGAGACCTTGGGCTGAGAGTGAGACCTTGGGCTGACAGTGAGACCTTGGGCTGACAGAGGGAGACCTTAGGCTGACAGAGGGAGACCTTGGGCTAACAGAGGGAGACCTTAGGCTAACAGAGGGAGACCGTAGGCTGACAGAGAGATACCTTAGGCTAACAGAGGGAGACCGTAGGCTGACAGAGAGATACCTTAAGCTAACAGAGCGAGACCGTAGGTTGACAGTGAGACCTTGGGCTGACAGAGGGAGACCTTAGGCTGACAGAGGGAGACCTTAGGCTAACAGAGCGAGACCTTAGGCTAACAGAGCGAGACCTTAGGCTGACAGTGAGACCTTGGGCTGACAGTGAGACCTTGGGCTGACAGTGAGACCTTGGGCTGACAGAGGGAGACCTTGGGCTGACAGAGGGAGACCTTGGGCTGACAGAGGGAGACCTTGGGCTGACAGAGGGAGACCTTGGGCTGACAGAGGGAGACCTTGGGCTGACAGAGGGAGACCTTAGGCTGACAGAGAGAGACCTTAGGCTAACAGAGGGAGACCTTAGGCTAACAGAGCGAGACCGTAGGCTGACAGTGAGACCTTGGGCTGACAGAGTGAGACCTTAGGCTGACAGAGAGACCTTAGGCTGACAGTGAGACCTTGGGCTGACAGAGGGAGACCTTGGGCTGACAGAGGGAGACCTTAGGCTAACAGAGGGAGACCTTAGGCTAACAGAGGGAGACCGTAGGCTGACAGTGAGAGACCTTAGGCTGACAGAGACCTTAGGCTAACAGAGAGATAACTTAGGCTGACAGAGAGAGACATTAGGCTAACAGAGAGAGACCTTAGGCTAAGAGAGAGAGACCGTAGGCTGACAGTGAGAGACCTTAGGCTAACAGAGAGAGACCGTAGGCTGACAGTGAGAGACCTTAGGCTGACAGAGAGAGACCTTAGGCTAACAGAGAGAGACCTTAGGCTAACAGAGAGAGACCTTAGGCTGACAGTGAGAGACCTTAGGCTGATAGAGACCTTAGGCTGACAGAGAGAGACCTTATGCTAACAGAGTGAGACCTTAGGCTGACAGAGGAAGACCTTAGGCTGACAGGGAGACCTTGGGCTGACAGAGGGAGACCTTGGGCTAACAGAGGGAGACCTTGGGCTAACAGAGGGAGACCGTAGGCTGACAGTGAGAGACCTTAGGCTGACAGAGGGAGACCTTAGGCTAACAGAGAGATAACTTAGGCTGACAGAGAGAGACCTTAGGCTAACAGAGACAGACCTTAGGCTAACAGAGAGAGACCGTAGGCTGACAGTGGGAGACCTTAGGCTAACAGAGAGAGACCGTAGGCTGACAGTGAGAGACCTTAGGCTGACAGAGAGAGACCTTAGGCTAACAGAGAGAGACCATAAGCTGACAGTGAGAGACCTTAGGCTAACAGAGAGAGACCGTAGGCTGACAGTGGGAGACCTTAGGCTAACAGAGAGAGACCGTAGGCTGACAGTGAGAGACCTTAGGCTGACAGAGAGAGACCTTAGGCTAACAGAGAGAGACCATAAGCTGACAGTGAGAGACCTTAGGCTAACAGAGAGATACCTTAAGCTAACAGAGCGAGACCGTAGGTTGACAGTGAGACCTTGGGCTGACAGAGGGAGACCTTAGGCTGACAGAGGGAGACCTTAGGCTAACAGAGCGAGACCTTAGGCCAGTCCTTCTCAAATAGTGGGGCGCGCCCCCCTGGGGGGGCTCGGAGCGATGCCAGGGGGCGGCGCGTGTGACCCCGGGGAACATGCTTTTGTTTTGCCGCAGGGAGTAGGTTTTTTTTGCACGGAACAAGAGCACACAGCACAGAGCAGGAGATATGAAGTGCAGATAACAAACCCTTAAGAGACACCATGGGAAAATATTTAACAGGGATGAAAAGAAAGGCGGAGAGAGATGGAGATGAGACAAACGTACGTCTCCCGAAAGCTAAGACAAGGAAATATGACGAAGCGTATGTAGCGCTTGGCTTCACTGCAACTACGGTGGGAGACGAGGAAAGACCGGTATGTTTACTGTGTCTAAAAATGTTGGCAGCGGACAGCATGAAGCCAAATAAATTAAGGCGTCACTTAAAGACATTACACCCCAATCACCAGACCACTAAAAACAAGAGTCTTCTCTGCTATCTGTGAGGAGATGGGAGCTGAACATGAAGCTGTGCTGTTTCACAGTGAAGCAAGGTGGCTGTCACGAGGAAAAGTCTTGTCCCGAGTTTTTGAGCTCAGAGAGCAGTTAAGAATGTTTTCGGAGCAGGAGCACAAGTATGACCTCGCAGAAAAATTTAGTGATGAGAACTTCCTGGCAAAACTGGCCTACCCGAGTGACATATTTGGAAAGCTAAATGAACTAAATCTACAGCTTCAAGGGAAAGATAAACACCTCAGGTCACAGACAAGATCAGCTCTTTCACTCGAACGCTTGCAATGTGGGATGGGCGACTTGATGAAGGAAATACTGATTCATTCGAGAACCTGCATGAATTTGTTGACACTACTGACTATGATGCCACCTCAGTGATTCCATATATTAAGGAGCATATTTCATCACTGATGGGATTCTTTAAAAAGTACTTCCCTGAAAACAGTTCCCAATATGACTGGGTGAGAGATCCTTTCAATGCACCAGCTCCAACTGGTTTCAGCTCTGCAGAGGAGGACCAGTTCATTGATACAGTGAGGGAAAAAAGTATTTGATTCCCTGCTGATTTTGTACGTTTGCCCACTGACAAAGACATGATCAGTCTATAATTTTAAGGGTAGGTTTATTTGAATAGTGAGAGACAGAATAACAACAAAAAAATCCAGAAAAACGTATGTCAAAAATGTTATGAATTCATTTACATTTTAATGAGGGAAATAAGTATTTGACCCCTCTGCAAAACATGACTTAGTACTTGGTGGCAAAACCCTTGTTGGCAATCACAGAGGTCAGACATTTCTTGTAGTTGGCCACCAGGTTTGCACACATCTCAGGAGGGATTTTGTCCCACTCCTCTTTGCAGATCTTCTCCAAGTCATTAAGGTTTCGAGCCTGACGTTTGGCAACTCGAACCTTCAGCTCCCTCCACAGATTTTCTATGTGATTAAGGTCTGGAGACTGGCTAGGCCACTCCAGGACCTTAATGTTCTTCTTCTTGAGCCACTCCTTTGTTGCCTTGGCCGTGTGTTTTGGGTCATTGTCATGCTGGAATACCCATCCACGACCCATTTTCAATGCCCTGGCTGAGGGAAGGAGGTTCTCACCGAAGATTTGATGGTACATGGCCCCGTCCATCGTCCCTTTGATGCAGTGAAGTTGTCCTGTCCCCTTAGCAGAAAAACACCACCAAAGCATAATGTTTCCACCTCCATGTTTGACGGTAGGGATGGTGTTCTTGGGGTCATAGGCAGCATTCCTCCTCCTCCAAACACGGCGAGTTGAGTTGATGCCAAAGAGCTCCATTTTGGTCTCATCTGACCACAACATTTTCACCCAGTTCTCCTCTGAATCATTCAGATGTTCATTGGCAAACTTCAGACGGGCCTGTATATGTGCTTTCTTGAGCAGGGGGACCTTGCGGGCACTGCAGGATTTCAGTCCTTCACGGCGTAGTGTGTTACCAATTGTTTTCTTGGTGACTATGGTCCCAGCTGCCTTGAGATCATTGACAAGATCCTCACGTGTAGTTCTGGGCTGATTCCTCACCGTTCTCATGATCATTGCAACTCCACGAGGTGAGATCTTGCATGGAGCCCCAGGCCAAGGGAGATTGACAGTTATTTTGTGTTTCTTCCATTTGCGAATAATCGCACCAACTGTTGTCACCTGTCACGATCGTCAGGGAGAGACCAAGGCGCAGCGTGATGAACGAACATGGTAAACTTTATTATCTTTAGTGATAATCGACACAATAAACAAAACAAGAAACGACTCGTGAAGTCCACGGTAACAAAGACCGAACACGGAACAAGAACCCACAAACACAAAGGGAAAATAGACAGTATAAATATGGCTCCCAATCAGAGACAACCAACGACAGCTGACACTCGTTGCCTCTGATTGGGAGTCACTCTAGCCAACATAGAAATAAACACAACAGAATTACCAACATAGAAATAAACACATAGAATGAACACACCCTGGCTCAACATATAGAGTCCCAGAGCCAGGGTGTGACAGTACCCCCCCCCTAAAGGCGCGGACTGCGACCGCGCCTCAACCTGAACAAAACAGGGGAGGGCTGGGCGGGCATACCTCCTCGGCGGCGGTTCTGGCTCCGGCCTTGACCACCACCCTCCAATAAACCCCCCATAGCGCCCCTGGTCCAGTCTGGCCCCGCCGGCTGGAGCTGAACTGGACTTAGCAGGAGCGGTTAGCTTCAGCTCCATAGTGGAGCAGTTGACCGGTACCTTACCAGGCACCGGTGACCCAGGCACGGGTTGTGCTGGACTGACGACGCGCACCCCTGGCTTGGTGCGTGGAGGAGGAACGGGCCTTACCAGGCTGACGACGCGCACCCCTGGCTTGGTGCGTGGAGGAGGAACGGGCCTTACCAGGCTGACGACTCGCACCCCTGGCTTAGTGCGTGGAGGAGGAACGGGCCTTACCAGGCTGACGACTCGCACCCCTGGCTTAGTGCGTGGAGGAGGAACGGGCCTTACCAGGCTGATGACTCGCACCCCTGGCTTAGTGCGAGTAGCAGGAACAGGCCTTACCAGGCTGACGTCTCGCACCCCTGGCTTAGTGCGAGTAGCAGGAACAGGCCGGGCCGGGCTGGCGACGTGCACCGTAGACTTGGTGCGAGTGGCAGGAACAGGCCGGGCCGGGCTGGCGACGCGCACCGTAGACTTGGTGCGAGTGGCAGGAACAGGCCGGGCCGGGCTGGCGACGCACACCGTAGGCTTGGTGCGTGGAGCAGGGACAGGCCGGACTGGGCTGGCGACGCACACCGTAGGCTTGGTGCGTAGAGCAGGGACAGACCGGACTGGGCTGGCGACGCACACCGTAGGCTTGGTGCGTAGAGCAGGGACAGGCCGGGCTGGGCTGGCGACGCACACCGTAGACTTGGTGCGTGGAGCAGGGACAGGCCGGACCGGGCTGGCGACGCACACCGTAGGCTTGGTGCGTGGAGCAGGGACAGGCCGAACCGGGCTGTGGAGACGGATAGGAGACCTGGAGTGAAGAGCGGCCACAACCCGTCCTGGCTGAATGCCTACCCTCACACACTCTGTGTGAGGCATCCGCACAGGACGTACAGGGCGGTGTATCCGTAACCTGGTGGCCTTCTGAATCCGCCCCTTTTCTGCCTCCGTCAGCCCCGTCGTCCATGCCGTGTGCCCCCCCCTAAAAATTTTCTGGGGTTGCCTCTCGCCTGTCCGACGTTGACCCGTTTGGCGCCGCTGCTCCTCTCTACGGCGCGCCTCCACCGTCTCTTCTCCCGGCGCTTCCTCCCATGTCCAGCCCAAGAGCTGCCCCTGGACACGCTGCTTGGTCGTTGCATGGTGGGTTCTTCTGTCACGATCGTCAGGGAGAGACCAAGGCGCAGCGTGATGAACGAACATGGTAAACTTTATTATCTTTAGTGATAATCGACACAATAAACAAAACAAGAAACGACTCGTGAAGTCTACGGTAACAAAGACCGAACACGGAACAAGAACCCACAAACACAAAGGGAAAATAGACAGTATAAATATGGCTCCCAATCAGAGACAACCAACGACAGCTGACACTCGTTGCCTCTGATTGGGAGTCACTCTAGCCAACATAGAAATAAACACAACAGAATTACCAACATAGAAATAAACACATAGAATGAACACACCCTGGCTCAACATATAGAGTCCCAGAGCCAGGGTGTGACATCACCTTCTCACCGAGCTGCTTGGCAATGGTCTTGTAGCCCATTCCTGCCTTGTGTAGGTCTACAATCTTGTCCCTGACATCCTTGGAGAGCTCCTTGGTCTTGGCCATGGTGGAGAGTTTGGAATCTGATTGATTGATTGCTTCTGTGGACAGGTGTCTTTTATACATGTAACAAGCTGAGATTAGGAGCACTCCCTTTAAGAGTGTGCTCCTAATCTCAGCTCAATACCTGTATAAAAGACACCTGGGAGCCAGAAATCTTTCTGATTGAGAGGGGGTCAAATAGTTATTTCCCTCATTAAAATGTAAATCAATTTATAACATTTTTGACATGCGTTTTTCTGGATTTTTCTGTTGTTATTCTGTCTCTCACTGTTCAAATAAACCTACCATTAAAATTATAGACTGATCATTTCTTTGTCAGTGGGCAAACGTACAAAATCAGCAGGGGATCAAATACTTTTTTCCCTCACTGTATGACGTCTGACTTCACATTGAGACTGAGGTTCACATCACAGACTGAGTGAATTCTGGCTGAGTGTAGAGAGGCAGTATCCACTCTTAGGGCAGAGGGCCATGGGCATTCTTCTTCCTTTTGCAACATCTTATCTTTGTGAGACTGGCTTCTCTGCTGTTGCTGCACTGAAGACCAAGTACAGGTCCCAGCTAAACATTGAGCAGGAGCTGATAGTTTCAGTATCATGCTTGGCCCCGTGTAGCTCAGTTGGTAGAGCATGGCGCTTGCAACGCCAGGGTTGTGGGTTCGTTTCCCACGGGGGGCCAGTATGAAAATGTATGCACTCGCTAACTGTAAGTCGCTCTGGATAAGAGCGTCTGCTAAATGACTAAAATGTTAAATGTAAATGTAATGCTTCAAACCCCGCTTCGAAAAGCTGTGCACTGCAAAATGTGCTCATTGTAGCCATTAATCCTGAGTTCCTCAATTTTATAAAAAAATCAGCACAAATTGTTTTATTCATTTTTGTTTTATAGGTCAGTGTTTCATATATTGTGCTCCTGAGTTAATGTTGCTGATCAATTTGAATGTATTATTATTTATTGATTATATTTAATTTTGTTTTTCAGTATCAAATGGTCAAAAAATGTTTACAGTTTAAATAAGGTTTGAATTTTTTATTTTATTTCAGGCAAATTGATGAACTTTAATTATTTTCTGTTACAGACTAAAAACAATGTTAATAAAGTTATTCTTTGTTGTAAGTTGATCTATATTACTTTATTTTTTATTTTTTTGTTTTCTTTAATGTTAATAAGGATACAATGTTATGCAGAGGTGTACTTATAACAATTTTATAGACAAATTATACTATTTACAGTCGCGGCGGAGAGTTGGGGGGCGCGAAATGTTTACTTCTTCCTAGGGGGGGCGTAACAGAAAATAATTGAGAAGCACTGCCTTAGGCTGACAGTGAGACCTTGGGCTGACAGAGAGATAACTTAGGCTAACAGAGACCTTAGGCTAACAGAGGGAGACCGTAGGCTAACAGAGGGAGACCGTAGGCTAACAGAGGGAGACCGTAGGCTGACAGTGAGAGACCTTAGGCTGACAGGGAGACCTTAGGCTAACAGAGAGATAACTTAGGCTAACAGAGACCTTAGGCTAACAGAGAGAGACCTTAGGCTAACAGAGAGAGACCTTAGGCTAACAGAGAGAGACCTTAGGCTGATAGTGAGAGACCTTAGGCTGATAGAAACATAAGGCTGACAGAGAGAGACCTTAGGCTGACAGTGAGACCTTGGGCTGACAGAGGGAGACCTTAGGCTGACAGAGAGAGACCTTAGGCTAACAGAGGGAGACCATAGGCTGACAGTGAGAGACCTTCGGCTAACAGAGAGAGACCTTAGGCTAACAGAGAGAGACCTTAGGCTAACAGAGAGAGACCTTAGGCTGACAGAGACATAAGGCTGACAGAGAGAGACCTTAGGCTGACAGAGAGTGACCTTAGGCTGACAGAGCGTGACCTTAGGCTGACAGAGGGTGACCTTAGGCTGACAGAGGGTGACCTTAGGCTGACAGAAGGTGACCTTAGGCTGACAGAGGGTGACCTTAGGCTGACAGAGGGTGACCTTAGGCTAACAGAGAGTGACCTTAGGCTAACAGAGAGAGACCTTATGCTGATAGAGACATAAGGCTGACAGAGAGTGACCTTAGGCTGACAGAGAGTGACCTTAGGCTGACAGAGAGTGACCTTAGGCTGACAGAGAGAGACCGTAGGCTGACGGAGAGAGACCGTAGGCTGACAGAAAGAGACCTTAGGCTGACAGAGAGACCTTAGGCTGACGGAAAAAGACCTTAGGCTGACAGAGAGAACATAGGCTGACAGAGACGGACATTAGGCTGACAGAGAGACCTTAGGCTGACTGAGAGAGACCTTATGTTGAGACCTTAGGCTCCTAATGAAGCCTGTGACTGACAATGACTATTCCTCAATGTTGATGGATGAGTCCTAGATTGATGAATCTTTGAGCATATTCCAATTTAGCATTCTCAAAACTGTCCTGCAGCATCCTCTGTCCAGTGCCTCACTAGTCTCTGTGTTGGTGGGTACCTCTTGAGTTGCTGCTTGAAGGCGGGAGTAGGAATAGAGGGATGTGATCTGATTGGCCAAAGTGTGGGCAGGGAATGTAATGGCTTTGTACGCGTCACAGATGTTTGTATACACATGGTCCAGCACGTTGTTTCCTCTCATGGGGCAGGATACATGTTGGTGATCTTTTGGAAGAATTTGTTTTAAATTTGCTTGGATAAAATCTCCTGCGACAATAAAGACTGCTTCCGGGTGAGGATTCTTGCTGGCTAATAATCGTACAGTTCGCTGAGTGACTCCTTGGTGTTACCTTGTGGCGGTATGTACACAGCTGTGATAATAACACACGTGAATTCCCTCGGCATATAGTGGGGTCGGCATTTTAGCATCAAACTCCAGGTCGGGTGAAGATGTTTTCAACTTCTGTACACCAGGAAGTGTGGCCAGTCCAGACTTGGACCACCTCCAGCCTCTATTTCTCCTCCACTAACTCCTCTTGTCTCTTTTGTGCTGTAATTGGAAGTATTCATTTGAATCATTCAGCAATATTGAGATTCTACGCTGCAGCACACATTAAACAGCCAAGCAGTATTTCCTTAAGTTTATATTATTCATTTGAGGACACCAGGCGTGCTTTTCATGGGAACCAACATTGAGCAAGCTTCAGCCAGAAACTCTATTTTATGGATGGTTTCTTTTCTCAGGACTGTATAATACTAAACACAACAGTCAGTGAGTCATGGGTTGGTCATTTAGAGTGATAACCCTAATCCTGAGTCTATTCCAGACTCCATTTCTGATAACCCTAATCCTGAGTCTATTCCAGACTCCATTTCTGATAACCCTAACCCTGAGTCTATTCCAGACTCCATTTCTGATAACCCTAACCCTGAGTCTATTCCAGACTCAATTTCTGATAACCCGAACCCTGAGTCTATTCCAGACTCCATTTCTGATAACCCTAACCCTGAGTCTATTCCAGACTCCATTTCTGATAACCCTAATCCTGAGTCTATTCCAGACTCCATTTCTAATAACCCTAACCCTGAGTCTATTCTAGACTCCATTTCTAATAACCCTAACCCTGAGTCTATTCTAGACTCCATCCTGATAAGACTCTAGGCTTACTGTTCTTTCTGATGTGATAACAGTATATACCCTACCACGGCATCCATGAAAATGAGAGTTGGTAAATAGACATTATCCCTCCCCGCTCCTCTTTATGCTAGCCTGAGTCCCAGATCTGTTTCTGCTGTCTTGCCAACTCCATTGCTCCATTACTCACAGGTGGAGTTGGCAAGACAGCACAAATGGATCTGGGACAAAGGCTGAATTCATGCAATAAGTTTGTGTTGAATCTATGGACTCATAGGTTCTTGACCCAAGTTCCAGACAATTGCCACCTCACTCTCTCCCAAGATACCTCTCACCTCAACCTAAGTTACACTCAATTTCCCTCCCCCTCCTCCCTTCCTCCTCTCCTCCCTCCTCCTCCTCCTCCTCCCTCCTTCTTCCTCCCCAATTCGTTGATATACATGTTGAAGAGGGTGAGGCTCAAACTGCATCCCTGTCTCACCCCTGTTTTTTGCTCATTTTAACCGCACACTTGTTGTTTGTGTACATGGATTTTATAACGTCGTATGTTTTTCCCCCAACACCGCTTTCCATCAATTTGTATAGCAGACCCTCATGCCAAATTGAGTCAAAAGCTTTTTTGAAAATCATGAGAAGATTTTGCCTTTGTTTTGGTTTGTTTGTCAATTAGGGTGTGCAGGGTGAATACGTGGTCTGTCGTACGGTAATTTGGTATGTAGCCAATTTGACATTTGCTCAGTACATTGTTTTCACTGAGGAAATGTACTAGTCTGCTGTTAATGATAATGCAGAGGATTTTCCCAAGGTTGCTGTTGACGCATATCTCACGGTAGTTATTGGGGTCAAATTTGTCTCCACTTTGGTGGATTGGAGTGATCAGTCCTTGGTTCCAAATATTGGGGATGTTACCAGAGCTGAGGATGATGTTAAAGAGATTAAGTATAGCCAATTGGAATTTGTGGTCTGTATATTTGATCATTTAATTTAGGATACCATCAACACCACAGGCCTTTTTGGGTTGGAGGGTTTGTATTTTGTCCTGTAGTTCATTCAATGTAATTGGAGAATCCAGTGGGTCTTTAATAGTTGATTCTAAGATTTGCATTTGATCATGTATATGTTTTTGCTGTTTGTTCTTTGTTATAGAGCCAAAAAGATTGGAGAAGTGGTTTATCCATACATCTCCGTTTTGGATAGATAACTTCCCGTGTTGTTGTTTGTTAAGTGTTTTCCAATTTTCCCAGAAGTGGTTAGAGTCTATGGATTCTCCATTACACTGAACTGATTTCTGACATTCTGTTCCTTCTTTTTCCGTAGTGTATTTCTGTATTGTTTTAGTGATTCACCATAGTGAAGACGTAGACTCAGGTTTTCTGGGTCTCTATGTTTTTGGTTGGATAGGTTTCTAAATTTCTTTCAAACCATTTGTCACTGTTGTTAATTTTCTTTGGTTTTCTGCTTGACATTTTTAGGTTTGATAGGGAAGCTGAGGTCAAAAATACTGTTTAGGTTTTCTACTGCCAAGTTTACACCTTCACTATTACAGTGAAACGTTCTGTCCAGGAAGATGTCTAAAAGGGATGGAATTTGTTGTTGCCTAATTGTTTCCTTGCATCTATAGCATTTCTTAATATTATGCAGTTCCTTTAGCTTTGATGCCTCATGATTGTGTATTGCTCTGTTCAAGTGACTGTGATCTTGCTGTAATCTGATAGGGGTGTCATTGACTATGTACAGACCCAACGTGCGACAGAGCTGCAGCTGTTGACCCGTTTTTGTTGGTTGTTTTGTCATAGCTGTGTCTAGGGGGGCATATTTGGGAGGGAATGCTGTCACCTCCAGGTAGGTGGTTGTCCCCCTGTGTGCGGAGGGTGTCAGGTTCTTGTCCAGTTCTGGCATTTAGGTCACCACAGACTAGTACATGTAGCTGGGTCTGGAAATGGTTGATCTTCATTAAATAATCTATTGGGGTTCAAATAACCTACCATTAAAATTATAGACTGATGTGTTTGTCAGTGGGCAAACGTACAAAATCAGCAGGGGATCAAATACTTTTTTCCCTCACTGTAGGACTCGTTTTACTGTGGATATAGATACTTTTGTACCTGTTTCCTCCAGCATCTTCACAAGGTCCTCTGCTGTTGTTCTGGGATTGATTTGAACCTTTCGCACCAAAGTACGTTCATCTCTAGGAGACAGAACACATCTCCTTCCTGAGCGGTATGACGGCTGCGTGGTCCCATGGTGTTTATACTTGCGTACTATTGTTTGTACAGATGAACGTGGTACCTTCAGGCGTTTGGAAATTGCTCCCAAGGATGAACCAGACTTGTGGAGGTCTACAATTTATTTTCTGAGGTCTTGGCTGATTTCTTTTGATTTTCCAATGATGTCAACCAAAGAAGCACTGAGTTTGAAGGTAGGCCTTGAAATACATCCACAGGTACACCTCCAATTGACTCAAATGATGTCAATTAGCCTATCAGAAGCTTCTAAAGCCATGACATAATTTTCTGGAATTTTCCAAGCTGTTTAAAGGCACAGTCAACTTAGTGTATGTAAACTTCTGTCCCACTGGAATTATGATACAGTGAATTATAAGTTAAATAATCTGTCTGTAAATAATTGTTGGAAAAATGACTTGTGTCATGCACAAAGTAGATGTCCTAACCGACTTGCCAAAACTATAGTTTGTTAACAAGAAATTTGTGGAGTGGTTGAAAAACGAGTTTTAATGACTCCAACCTAAGTGTATGTAAACTTACAACTTCAACTGTATATCTGACCAAATTATGAAAGACAAACATTGTAATTTTGAAATCCGTTAAGCAAGGGTGAAGAAATGATTGTTGTCTATCAACAATTACAAGCCACCAGGGTCTGACAACATGGATGGAAAATTACTGAGGATAATAACTGACGATATTGCCTCTCCTATTTGCCATATCTTCAATTTAAGCCTACTAGAAAGTGTGTGCCCTCAGGCCTGGAGGGAAGCTACAGTTATTCCCCTACTTAAGGATAGTAAAAACCCCTTTACTGCTCAAATCAGCCTGTTACCAACCCTTAGTAAACTTTTGGAAAGAATAGTGTTTGACCAGATGCAATGATATTTTACAGTAAACAAATTGACAGACTTTCAGCACGCTTATAGGGAAGGACATTCAACAAGCACAGCACTGGCACAAATGACTGATGATTGGCTGAGAGAAACTGATGATAAAAATATTGTGGGGGCTGTTTTGTTAGACTTCAGTGCGGCTTTTGACATTATCGATCAATGTCTGTTGCTGGAAAAACATATGTGTTATGGCTTTACACCCACTGCTATATTGTAGATAAAGAGTTACCTGTCTAACAGAACACAGAGGGTGTTCTTTAATGGAAGCCTCTCCAACATAATCCAGGTAGAATCAGGAATTCCCCAGGGCTGCTGTCTAGGCCCCTTACTTCAATCTTTACTAACGACATGCCACTGGCTTTGAGTAAAGCCAGTGTGTTTATGTATGCGGATGACTCAACACTATACACGTCAGCTACTACAGCGACTGAAAAGACAGCAACACTTAACAAAGAGCTGCAGTTAGTTTCAGAATGGGTGGCAAGGAATAAGTTAAACAGAAATATTTCAAAAACTAAAAGGATTGTATTTGGGACAAATCCTTCACTAAACCCTAAACCTCAACTAAATCTGGTAATGAATAATGTGGTAATTGAGCAAGTTGAGGAGACTAAACTGCTTGGAGTAACCCTGGATTGCAAACTGTCCTGGTCAAAACATACTGATTCAACAGTAGCTAGGATGGGGAGAAGTCTGTTCATAATAAAGCTCTGCTCTACCTTCTTAACAGCACTATCAACAAGGCAGGTCCTACAGGCCCTAGTTTTGTCGAACCTGGACTACTTTTCAGTCGTGTGGTCAGGCGCCACACAGAGGGACTTAGGAAAATTGCAATTGGCTCAGAACAGGGCAGCACGTCTGGCCCTTGGATGTACACAGAGAGCTAACATTAATAATATGCATGTCAATCTCTCCTGGCTCAAAGTGGAGGAGAGATTGACTTCATCACTGCTTGTATTTGTGAGAGGTATTGACATGTTGAATGCACCAAGCTGTCTGTTTGAACTACTGGCACACAGCTCAGACACCCATGCATACCCCACAAGACATGCCACCAGAGGTCTCTTCACAGTCCCCAAGTCCAGAACAGACTATGGGAGGCGCACAGTACTACATAGAGCCATGACTACATGGAACTCTATTCCACGTCAAGTAACTCATGCACGCAGTAAAATGTGATTTCATAAACAGGTAAAAATACATCTTATGGAACAGCGGGGACTGTGAAGCAACACAAACATAGACACATGCATACAAACACACGATAACATACGCACTATATAGATTTTGTGTTATAGATATGTGGTAGTAGAGTAGATGCCTGAGGGCACACACTTCATGTGTTGTGAAATCTGTTGTGAATGTATTGTAATGTTTAAAAAAAATTATAACTGCCTTAATTTCGCTGGACCCCAATATTAATAGTAATAACAATAAATAATACAAATACCTGAGCTCAATTTCGAGTCTCATAGCAAAGGGTCTGAATACTTATGTAAATAAGGTATCTTTTTTAATATGGTCATACAGTTTCCACCTCATTTTGTGGGCAGTGTGCACATAGCCTTTCTTCTCTTGAGAGCCAGGTCTGCCTACGGTGGCCTTTCTCAATAGCAAGGCTATGCTCACTGAGTCTGTACATAGTCAAGGATTTTCTTAATTTGGGGTCAGTCACAGTGGTCAGGTATTCTGCCACTGTGTACTCTCTGTTTAGGGTTTATTGGTTGATTCTTTTCAGTGTGTCAAATAGTTATCTTTTTGTTTTTTCATAATTTGGTTGGGTGTAATTGTGTTGCTGTCCTGGCGCTCTGTGTGGTCTGCCTGTGGTATTCAGTTTTTTATGTTGAATAAATGTGCAAACATTTCTAAAAACCAGTTTTCGCTTTGTCATTATGGGGTATTGTGTGTAGATTGATGAGGGATTCTTTTTATTTAATCCATTGTAGAATAAGGCTGTAACGTAACAAAATTGGAAAAAGGGAAGGGGTCTGAATACTTTCCGAATGCACTACATCCCTGAGGCACTGCAATGACTGCATGCTAGCTGTTCCTGTAGACTTCCAGTCATTGTGTAACAGTGTTGCTTCCGTCCCTCTCCTCGCCCCTACCTGGGCTTGAACCAGGGACCCTCTGCACACATCGACAACAGTCACCCTTTGGCGTGACCCTGGACAACACCCTGTCGTTCTCCGCTAACATCAAGGCGGTGACCCGATCCTGTAGGTTCATGCTCTACAACATTCGGAGAGTACGACCCTGCCTTACACAGGAAGCGGCACAGGTCCTAATCCAGGCACTTGTCATCTCCCGTCTAGATTACTGCAACTCGCTGTTGGCTGGGCTCCCTGCCTGTGCCATTAAACCCCTACAACTCATCCAGAATGCCGCAGCCCGTCTGGTGTTCAACCTTCCCAAGTTCTCTCATGTCACCTCGCTCCTCTGCACACTCCACTGGCTTCCAGTTGAAGCTCGCATCTGCTACAAGACCATGGTGCTTGCCTACGGAGCTGTGAGGGGAACGGCACCTCCTTTCCTTCAGGCTCTGATCAGTCCCTACACCCAAACGAGGGCACTGCGTCCATCCACCTCTGGCCTGCTGGCTCCCCTACCTCTGCGGAAGCATAGTTCCCGCTCAGCCCAGTCAAAACTGTTCGCTGCTCTGGCACCCCAATGGTGGAACAAGCTCCCTCACGACGCCAGGACAGCGGAGTCACTCACCACCTTCCGGAGACATTTGAAACCCCACCTCTTTAAGGAATACCTGGGATAGGATAAAGTAATCCTTCTACCCCCCCCCCCCCCCCCAAAAAAAAAAAACATTGTAAAGTGGTTATCCCACTGGCTATAAGGTGAATCCACCTATTTGTAAGTCGCTCTGGATAAGAGCGTCTGCTAAATGACGTAAATGTAAATGTAAATGAAGCACCGTTACCCGTCGCTCCACAAAAGCCGCGGCCCTTGCAGAGCAAAGGGAAACAACTACTTCAAGGTCTCAGAGCGAGTGACGTCACCGATTGAAATGGTACTAGCGCGCACTGCTAACTAGCTAGCCATTTCACACCGGTTACACTTGCACTAACGCTAGTTAGCATTAGCTTGCAAAACTACCTCTAACTTCCTTCATACTGGATGCAGAGACATACAAATGGTATCAGTTAGTTAATCTGACTCTGGGCAAGTAGATACAAATTAAATGTCAGAAATCCCAAACTAAAAGTGCTGTAGTGACTCAGGGATGTATGTTGGGGCCAATTCTATTTAAATTCTGGAAGTAAACTGAAATCCCAAACTAAAAGTGCTGTAGTGACTCAGGGATGTATGTTGGGGCCAATTCTATTTAAATTCTGGAAGTAAACTGAAATTCCAATCTTGCTTGATTTCAGCTGACTACTCGACTTCCTGAATTGACCCCAACCCTATTCAGGCCCATGTGCACCTAGTAGGATATTTCTGGAACAATGTCAGTCTTTGGGACAGTCCGTCTGATTGAAAGGAGTCTGGCTCTGGCCTACAGTAGTCACTAGTTGCTGTGGGCCAGTAGTTCACACTTAGTTCAGACAGTGTTGCTTCTTAAACTAAATCTGTCATCTCACTATGAAGTTGTTCCCACACTAGTTACTGAGAACCTCCCTGTCATACGCTCTAACTAACATAGTCTGGGAATAGAATAAAGGTCCTTAGGGTGTTTCCATAAGGGCACCCTGTTCCCTATGTAGTGTACCTACATGTCTGGCTAACATAGTCTGGGAATAGAATAAAGGTCCTTAGGGTGTTTCCATAAGGGCACCCTGTTCCCTATGTAGTGTACCTACATGTCTGGCTAACATAGTCTGGGAATAGAATAAAGGTCCTTAGGGTGTTTCCATAAGGGCACCCTGTTCCCTATGTAGTGTACCTACATGTCTGGCTAACATAGTCTGGGAATAGAATAAAGGTCCTTAGGGTGTTTCCATAAGGGCACCCTGTTCCCTATGTAGTGTACCTACATGTCTGGCTAACATAGTCTGGGAATAGAATAAAGGTCCTTAGGGTGTTTCCATAAGGGCACCCTGTTCCCTATGTAGTGTACCTACATGTCTGGCTAACATAGTCTGGGAATAGAATAAAGGTCCTTAGGGTGTTTCCATAAGGGCACCCTGTTCCCTATGTAGTGTACCTACATGTCTGGCTAACATAGTCTGGGAATAGAATAAAGGTCCTTAGGGTGTTTCCATAAGGGCACCCTGTTCCCTATGTAGTGTACCTACATGTCTGGCTAACATAGTCTGGGAATAGAATAAAGGTCCTTAGGGTGTTTCCATAAGGGCACCCTGTTCCCTATGTAGTGTACCTACATGTCTGGCTAACATAGTCTGGGAATAGAATAAAGGTCCTTAGGGTGTTTCCATAAGGGCACCCTGTTCCCTATGTAGTGTACCTACATGTCTGGCTAACATAGTCTGGGAATAGAATAAAGGTCCTTAGGGTGTTTCCATAAGGGCACCCTGTTCCCTATGTAGTGTACCTACATGTCTGGCTAACATAGTCTGGGAATAGAATAAAGGTCCTTAGGGTGTTTCCATAAGGGCACCCTGTTCCCTATGTAGTGCACCACTTTGGACCAGCGGACTGCCAGTAAATCGAGTGCCTGTCATAGGCCCTGACATGCTTGGTTAAAAGCATCTGGGATAGTGTAGAGGCCCACAAGGCTCAATTAAATCAAAACTGCTCTGCAGTATTTACACTAGGGATGGCACGGTTATCTGAACGGACATTAGTATTCGATTACTTGAGTGTGTTCAATTTTTGCGAAAAAACATTGTAGGCTTATTTTGGCAATGAAAAAGCTTTGTTAGACATTTAATTGGCTTATCCTTGTGACACTGTTACCTACAAGGATATACCATGACATCTGAAGTACTTCATTTAATAAAACAAACTTTTGAATGTAGTTTTATAACCGTGCGTTGAGCAACTCTCATTTAGCCCTTATCCAGTCTGCCCTGACGTCAGTATGCTATTTTACCCACTTAAAAATAGCAATTAAAGACGCTCACCTAACAGAGTTTCCAAAAGTCCTGACACCGATCAATGCAAAACACTCACCAGAAAACCTTTTTGTAACAGTCAGTTCTGTCATGGTGAAAATCAGACTTCTCTTTCACTGTTGCCTTTAGCAACAAAACAACAGAGAAAAGCAGCATGTTTACCTTCACCATGTGCATCATTCTGATTGGTCAAGAGAGTCAAGCGTTTTAAAATAATGTCAAATGCCCACCCCTAATTTACACAGTAGCTACTTTTCCCATAATATCCCAGACTGGTGTTGGGTACAGAATAAAAACCTGTGTTGTGCACGGGGTGAACTGTGGGGTGCATTCTGTAAACAAAGAGACTGCGTCAACAATCTACGGCAGGTTTGAGTGAATCCCAGGAATCGTGTATTTCTATATTAATCATTTCATCCAGTCACTTTACTCAGAACATGGATCCAGAACAGGGACTGTTTAATATCTCTTTTCATACAAAATATTTAATAAATATTGACTTTTTCAAAAGAACAAACCCCCCTAAAAAGATTGCCAGGATTGCAACATCATCAACACAAATACATTCTAAAATTCATAACACAAGAGTGGAAAAAGAACACAAAATGAATGTTGCCACGATCTCATAAAGTATTAACATCTGAGATAAAACATGTCTTTTTTTAAGTGTGCATTTAAACAGAAACAAAAGAACAGTCTCCCGCAGCGCCGAGCAGAGAGAAGGACAGAAGTGTGGATATGATCCGATCCTGCAGTGTTCCCATTGACACCCAGCATTTCTCCAACTCGGTCCTCGGGACCCCAAGGGGTGCACCTTTTGGTTTTGCACTAGCACTACACAGCTGATTCAAATAATCAAAGCTTTGATGAGTTGATCATTTGAATCAGCTTTGTAGTGAGAGCAAAAACCTAAGCATGCACCCGTTGGGGTCCCCAGGACTAAGTTAGGGAAACGCTGCCCTAGCCCGAGTCCCAGATCTGTTTGTGCAGTCTTCCCAACATGTGTAACAATGACAGCAGTCACAGCAATGGACAGATCTGGGACTCGGGCTAGACTATTGACCCCCCACTGCTCCAGTAGTCTTGGTCCTGCTATGACTATAGACTGACTACGAAGCAGAAGGGATTGTTCCTGGTTTGACATATTGATACGTGATTGTTGTGATTTTCCATTGGGGAGAGTGGGGCAAGTTGAGCCGCCCTTCTTTCTAGGAAACATACAGAAAATGTATCAGTTGACCAAATATTTAGGAAGAGGTCATCCTTTCGTGGAGTCTTTGAAGGAAGAAACCACATGGAATTGGTGGTAAACAAAGTTTGGTCCAAAAAAAAAAAGATTTTGACCAAGTCAAATTAATTTATTGTGTTAAGAGGTTTCATGACGCTTTTATCTAAACCAAAGTATATAATTTAAAGATTGTTCTATATATCAGCTGGGGTCTCTATAAGCTTCAATATGAGGTCCTAAACCTAGCATGAAAGTGCATCCTCGTAGCGATGTGGGCTAACATAGTCAACATGTTTGCCTTGGGTGTAATGCAAGGCATTATCGCTGGGATATGAGGTAACAACTGGACCTATGTTAAAAGTGTTCAAAAAAGTACAGAGTGTTTGTTAGGCGTTAAGCCTGTTAACATATGTTTAAAATGATTACAAGACAAAAAAAGCTATTGTGAAATAAAGATCGACATGGTTTTAAAAAGGTAGTGGTAATATTTCATGCTTTACAGAAATGTGTAGGCAACTTACCCTGTCCCGCTCGCTCAACTTACCCTGTCCCGCTCGCTCAACTTACCCTGTCCCGCTCGCTCAACTTACCCTGTCCCGCTCGCTCAACTTACCCTGTCCCGCTCGCTCAACTTACCCTGTCCCGCTCGCTCAACTTACCCTGTCCCGCTCGCTCAACTTACCCTGTCCCGCTCGCTCAACTTACCCTGTCCCGCTCGCTCAATTTACCCCATACCCGGGGAAAGTTGTGCCAAAATACCACTTTCTTTTTTCACAAGCTATCTTTTCAAAACTGTAATGTTTACATGAATTCTGATTATTTCCAGGGAAACACAACGTCCTGTTAGAAAGAATCCTATATTTCCCTTGACGGAGTGATGAATGTAAAAAGGCTAAACTTACCCCACTCTACCCTAAGTTGTCAGATATTGGTTTCTGAGAATGTGTAACCTGCAGTCTTTGCAAAATTGATATTTGAAAACATCTGAAATCATAAAAAAAGAATATAACATTTATTTATAATAATAATAACAATTATTATATATTTTTCTTTATTTTAGAAAAGTCCTTATTTTCTTCTTCCTCTGACGTTTAATAAATGTCAAAAAATAAAATGTTACAAAGTTACCAAAACCTTCTAAATCTAGAGACATATAAATAAAAAGGAATGATATCTTCAGGCTCTTGATTATTATTAAGTTAATAAATCAAATATACACAATGATTAATAAATGTACACATTCTAAATTGACACATACATTCTTCATATTGCCAGCAACTGCTCTCCAGCCAACCACATCAGCCTTCTCTGCCAGTGAAGCCAGCTAGTCAAAACTTAAATTAAAACAGTCAAATGGCCCCCTATTCCCTATATGGTCCATTAAACCCATAGGGCTCTAGTCAAAAGTAGTGCACTACATAGGGAATAGGGTATCACATCTGGCGCAGCCAGGGACTCATTCATCCAAACAACAAACCTTGTAGTCACAGAATAATGACGCAACAGTTTAGGAACTACAAAACTACGAATCCCAGAACACTCCCCCTGGTCCTCTTCACTAAGGTCAATGGTTGCACGGCAACACAGCGTCAACACAGAGTATCAGAAGGACCACCTTGCCGGGATGACCATAACGTCCAGGAAGTGGGAATTCTTTACACAGGGTTTACATGCTACTTCCTGCTATGTCATTTCCTGCTATACGTTGTAGTCCATCCTGTTGATGCTGTGTGCCGTCTCCAGAACCCTGTTGTCCTGTTTATCAGTCCAGTTAGGGTGTTTGGAGCTGGGCTGCGGCGTGGTCCCGCCGTCCTCCTTGGTCCCCCGGTCCTCCCGCTCCACCAGTGTGTAGGCAGGCTGTTTGGTTGTAACCATGAAGCGTCCTTTATTCCCCATCTGTCTCTCTTCATCGTTGTCCTCCTCCCCCCTCTAGGGGGCGGTGGTGTGTTCGTACCTCAGTCTTTATCCTCGTAGTCTTTGAAGGCCACCGACACCGTAAGATGGCCGCCGCCAGCGTGTTTCTCGTTGATGGGGTTCTTGATCTGGTTGAGCTGCTCGCGGACGTTGTTGGTGGTGCTGTCATCTGTCGCCGCGGACGACGAGGCTCCGTTGCCATGTTTCCGCCGGCGACGCATGCAGTACAGGAAGACGGAGACCAGCACCAGGATGCACAAGACGATGAAGACTGAAGAGAGGAGGGGGACCAAGTAGTCTAAAGAGGGAAGACACGAGACAAAAAGGGTCAGTTTGGCGGCACACAATACATCCACATTTTATAGGTCAGCTGACAGTATTAATTAACCATGACAATTGTGATGAAAGTCTATGAATGACTCTGTTCTAGAAACTTGATATGTTGTGCAAGTTTATATTGATGTTTGTAACACTTGAAGCCACTAAAGGCTGTCCACTCACACCAAAGGTGAACCAGGAGGAACACCGGTAAGCAGTGCTTTGGCAAAGTGGGTGGGGTTATATCCTGCCTGGTTGGCCCTGTACGGGGGTATCGTCGGACGGGGCCACAGTGTCTCCCGACCCCCCCGTCTCAGCCTCCAGTATCTATGCTGTAATAGTCTATGTGCCGGGGGGCTAGGGTCAGTCTGTTATATCTGGTGTTATTCTCCTCTTATCTGGTGTCCTGTGTGAATGTAAGTATGCTCCCTCTAATTCTCTCTCTCTCCCTCTCTCCCTCCCTACGACCATGCCTCAGGACTACCTGCTCCAGTTTCCACTCTTCTGCCTGCGGCTATGGAACCCTGACCTGTTCACCGGACGTGCTACCTTATCCCAGACCTGCTGTTTTCAACTCACTCTCTCTGCTGCACCTGGTATTTCAACCTCTAAATGCCCGGCTATGAAAAGCCAAGTGACATTTACTCCTGATGTACTGACCTGTTGCAACCTCTACAACCACTGTGATTATTATTTGACCCTGCTGGTCATCTATGAACATTTGAACATCTTGGAGAAAAATCTGGACTTAATGGCCATGTACTGTTATAATCTCCACCCGGCACAGCCAGAAGGGGACTGGCCACCCCTCAGAGCCTGGTTCCTCTCTAGGTTTCTTCCTAGGTTCCTGCCTTTCTAGGGAGTTTTTCCTAGCCACCGTGCTTCTACATCTGCATTGCTGCTGTTTGGGGTTTTAGGCTGGGTTTCTGTATAGCACTTTGTTTCATCGGCTGATGTAAAAAGGGCTTTATGAATAACATTTGATTGATTGATTGATTTGAGAGAGAGAGAGACAGAGACAATTAGGCAACAACAAATTCCAACCTAAACAGTATATTTGACCACTCAGCTTCCCTATCAAATCTAAAAATGTCAAGCAGAAAACCTAAGAAAATTAACAACAATGACAAATGGTTTGAGAAAGACATTGAGAAAGACATTGAGAAACCTATCCAACCAAAACCATAGACGTTTACATTTGAGTCATTTAGCAGACGCTCTTATCCAGAGCGACTTACAGTTAGTGCATACATTACTTTTTATTTTTTATGATACCCTCCGTGGGAATCGAACCCACAACCCTGGCGTTGCAAACGCCATGCTCTACGAACTGAGCTACATCCCTGCCGGCCATTCCCTCCCCTACCCTGGACGACGCTGGGCCAATTGTGCGCCGCCCCATGGGTCTCCCGGTCGCGGCCGGCTACGACAGAGCCTGGATTCGAACCAGGATCTCTAGTGGCACAGCTAGCACTGCGATGCAGTGCCTTAGACCACTGCGCCACTCATAGAGACCCAGAAAACCTGAGTCTACGCCTTCACTATGGTGAATCACTAAAACAATACAGAAATACACTATGGAAAAAGAAGGAACAGCACGTCAGAAAATCAGAAATCAGCTCAATGTAATTGAAGAATCCATAGACTCTAACCACTTCTGGGA